>NW_012155363.1:97470-103791 GCF_000956105.1 Propithecus coquereli
GAGACCCTGCGCTAGTGGCAGCACCAGCTTCCTATCCCTCTTCCTCCCGTCCTCCCGGAGCTCTCGGGAGTGGCCAGTGTGGGCCTGGAGGTGGGCTCTGCACGTGTCTTCTGCAGGGGCTTGGAGTTGCTGGGTGGCTGGGAGGTCTAGCTCCTGTGAGGTGACGGTGGGGGACGTCGAGAAATGGCGTACAGTTGAGGCTGTGGTGGCCGGCCACAGGATCCTGTCCTCTGTGACCACCACGAGGGCCCGAGGCAGGTGTGGGCAAAGGAGACAGGGGCTTTGGTCCCTTGGTGTCGATGTCATGCATCTTGCTGGCCTGGAAGTCTGTCCCTCGGAGCGGCCCAGGCCATGCCTTCTCAGTGATCTGAGCCCGGGACACGTGGCCTCCCTAGGCCTTGGCCAGCAGGAAGGGTGGGGACTGGCCACTGGCAGGACTTCAGGCTGCGAAGGCTGGGGCCGGCGCCGCCCTTTGTCCCACAGTGGGTCTCACAGGCAGGTGGGAGCTGGGAGCTGGGTCAGCACAGACGCTGACGGGTCTCGGGGGCCAAAGCCTCCATGTCACCCGGAGCTCAGTAGAGCTGGGAGCCAGAAACCTGGCTTCTAGACCTGCCCCAGCCTGTGTGCGACATCTCTCTGGACCTCGGTTTCCCCATCTGTAACATAAAGCCTAGACAGTGTCTAAAATTCCTTCTGGCCCACCCCATTAAGTCTGTCCAGACACTCTGAATTCTCTGAATCCAGGGAGAATTTCATCTTCTTCTAAATAATGTCTTGTGCTGGCTTTAAAACGTGTTGACGACACGTCCCTCGATGTGAAAAAATGCCGGCCGGAGCGTGGGGCTGGGCCAAGCGTGTATAGATCGGCGGGATCCCAGCCGAGCAGATGCGGGAGAGGAACGCGTGTGCCTGTGCAGTCGGCCACCCGCCCGCCGAAAGGAGCTGCGGCCCCGGCCCGGGTGGGAGAGCAGAACCCCTGCCGCGACCCGGTGGCCCCGCTCACAGGACAGATCGGGCGCGAGTCCCAGCTGCGTGTCCGGGGCTGCCGTTTTACAAGCATTCTTCTCGGGGCTGCCTGGACCTGCCCCAGGCTTCCTTGATCCCTGGACCCCCAGAGGACGAGGCGGCTGGGAGCCGTTACCGTCCACCCGCAGCCAGCGGCCCAGCTGTCCTCACTCCCCAAATATTTGTCTCGGGGCCAGCGAGATTCCCAGCGAGGACCCGCTCTCCCGCCGTGTCTCCAGAGCTCAGCCTGTGCAGACACGGTGTTCCCGGAGCCTCGCCGAGGACAGGGCCCCTCTGCGAAACAGCAGGCGCTGGGAACTCATCATGTGGCGTGGCGATAAAGCGATTTTCTTCTGAAAATTAATTTCAGCTCAAAAGGAAATTGGATTTCTTTTCCTGACGGTGAGAAGTCCTGGCCACGGCGTGCTGTTCGGATTCGATTAGTTCAGGACGGAGCAGTCTCGCGCCCACACACATTAGATAAAACATGACACGCCAGAGACACCGCGGCATTCACAGAGCGTTCCTGTGCCAACTGGGTGTCAGCCACCACCTAAAAACTCGCTTTGCGGAACGTGCACAGACTTTCCAAGGCCTTAGACAGACGTGTGACATCACAAGCAGTTTCCATGATGCAGCCGAGAAGCACTAGTGGCCGCAGTCTGTGGCACATGTGCCCTGCCACGATTCAAGCTCCAGTGGAGAGACGGTGAAGTCTGCTTGCTTTATAAAAGTGTAAGAACAAGTCCTGGTCGGAACAAGGTTGGGTGTCCCTCAGTGACCCCAGGTGCATGCTTCAGAGACTCCAGGGCCCAGCAAGGGCAGCACGGAGTCCTTTCTCTCCAGGTTCCCGCCCTGCAGCCCACTGCTGTGGTCTGTGAGTGAACACAGGTGTCCCCGGGATAACCCAGGGCTTTGACGAGCTGCGAGAAATCTGGTATTCTGGAGACAGGGCCAGCCAGGGAGATGAACTTTCCTCTGATGGGTGACGAGAGGTGGGTCTGTGGCTGACCCAGCGGTCCCGAGGGCTGGGAGATGGACCCCAAGATTGACCAGCTCCTGGATAGCCTTGCAGATCCTCAGAGAGGTTCAAGTGTACAGAGTGTGGTTTGAGCATCACACATTTTATTTATTCTTATTCCCGGAAAATTGGTCACTATCCAGTCACTGTTACCACCATCACTGCCATCACTGTAACCACCACCCCCCTAACCATCACTTCTACCACCATCACTACCACCACCACCATCATCACCACCACCACCACCAACCACCACCATCATCACCATCATCATCACGACCGCTACCAACCACCACCAACACCACCATCACCACCATACCACCATCATCATCAACACCACCACCATCACCATCATCATCATGACCACCCCCATCACCACTACCCCCCAACCATCATTTCTACCACCATCACCACCACCACCATCGTCACCATCATCATCATCACCACCACCCCCATCACCACCACCCCCCAACCACCATCGTCATCACCACCACCATCACCACCACCCTCAACCATCATTTCTACCACCATCACCACCATCACCATCATCACCACCACCACCACCATCACCACCACTACCACCACCACCGTCACCATCATCATCACCACCACTACCACCACCACCACCATCGTTACCCTCTTCATCATCACCGCCACCACCATCACCACCATACCACCATCATCATCACCACCACCAATCACCACCACCACCATCACCACCATCATCATCACCAACTACCACCACTGCCACTGTCATTACTACCATCATCCCCTCATCACCTCCCCCTACACACTAACTTCTGCACCAGACAAATGGGAGAGAGTGAGCGCTCCCCCAGTGGGATGCTTTTAGAATCATGGGTGTCTGGGGAGTCTCCAGGAGGTTGGAAAAATGAAACTCCTCCCATCCTACCACCAACTTGCTTCTTTCCTCTCCTGCGGGTTTGGAGCCCCAGACCCTGCAGAAGGCTGCACATGCTCTAATCTCTTCCCGCCTTTATTTCCGGGGCACCTGGGGTCCTCCCATCCTCAGGGGATGACCGAGTTTGGAGGATACGCCTGCTATGTCGAGGGTGTTGTCACACAACAAGATGCCCTGGAACTCTGTATAACCGCCATGAGCTAATGTGATCTGAAAAGGCCAGACACGTCAGCCTGTGTCTGTGGGCACATCTGCTCGAGCCCTCCTGTGGTATTTACCCACAAAGGCATACTCCAGGCCGGTTCCGATGACGCACATGGCCAGAGCACCCCCACCGCCCAGGGTGCCAGCATGGCGCTGGTGCTGAGCCGAGGCTAGGGCCAGCACCTCCCTGGATCCCGAGTCCTCGCCACTGCACGGCTGGCAGGACGTGCAGTGACGTGCCCAGCATTGAACCCCCCAGACCCGCGCTTTACTGAAACCTGAACATATCCTCTCCCACCCAGAAATACTCAAAGTCAAGGGCGGAAGAGTGTGTCTCGCAGTGCCGGCTCCAGCTCCAGAGCTGGGAACAGCTGGCCGAAGCTTGCTCTGCCACTAGCGCGGCGAGGCCTTCTCAGCGAGCGCCGGCTGCCACGCCAGCTCTGAGAGCCGATAGCTAAACCTGCAGGAAGACCAGCGAGCTGGCTGGGAGGTCATGGTGGCTTGAAATCAGCCAGGGCGGGAGAGTTTACACAATGGAAACTGGTAAATGCTGTGGAACTCCCCCTGCCCCCCAGAGCTGACTGCGAAACATTTTCCAGGACATCCCTGGGCCTGGGCAAGTGACTTAACCTCCTGAGTCCCGTTTCCTGGTCTGTAGAGTGCGGGTGCCAGTAGCACTCGCCTCGCCGAGTGGCAAGCACCTGCTGCATCTGCCGTGCATGCCGTGCTGAGCGCGTCCCGCAGCCCCACGTGGCCGTACTCGAGCGCCTGGCTTCGCAGAAGTGGAAGCCGGGACTCAAGGGAAGGCCAGTTGCAGGGGTGAAACGTGGGGCTGCATTTAGACCCTGCGGGTTTGCGTCTCCCCGGAGCCCGTGCCCCCAGCCACTCCGGTGCCCGCTCTGGCTGGATGGCCTGACACCCCACCTGTCCCGCGTCAGCTGTGAGTGCTGGGGGCGGGCGGCATTCTCTGCGCTATGGAGGGACAGTGCCTGGAACAATGCCACCTGTGTCTGCATCCCAGGCCCCTCCCAGCTCCTCTGTCCCTGGCGCCCGGACAGGATGAGGATGTTGCGAAAGTGCAGGTCACTCCGTCCCTCCGGCCTCGGTTTCCCGTCATGGAGGAGAGAGGCGGGTCAGTGCCTGGTTGGTTGGTTGGTTGGTGGTTGGTTTTTACCATCTTAAGCATTTTGAAGTGAACAGTTCAGCAGTGTTAAGTGTGTTCACATCATTGTGAAACAAACCTCCAGAACGTTTTCATTTTGTAGAATGGAAACCATCCCCGTGAACAAGTCTCCATTCCCTGTCCCCCGCCCCTAGCGACCCCCCCTCCACTTGCTATTCCTGTGAAGTTGGCGACGCCAGGGACTCTGCAGGTGGGGTCTCACGGCGTCAGTCCTCCTGGGGCTTGCTCCGTTCACTCGGCACAAGGCCTCGGGTTCGTCGTGTTGCTGTGGTGTCAGGACGCCCTTCCCGGGTGAGGCCGGACAGCGCCCAGCTGTGGACGGGCCGCGCTTTGTGCGGTGGTCGCCCACGGACGCTTGGGTTGCCCGCCATGGCTGCCGTGAGTGATGCGGCTGTGCACACGGGGTGCAGGCACCCCCTCAAGACCCCACTTTCCCTGCCTCTACAGCACACCCCGAGTGCACCTGCTGGGTCGCTCGGCAGCTCTGTGCCTGCCGTTCCCGCAGCACTTGCTCTGTCCCGCCAGCCGCGCACGGGGGCTCCGATCTCCGCAGCTCAGCGACGCTAGTTATTTTCTTTTCCCATCTGTAGTTCTAAGGTAGTGGGAGCTGATCTCCCACGGTGGTTTTAATTTGCGTTTCTCTGGTGATCAGGGATGTGGAGTGGAGCATCCCTTCATACGCTTCCTGGCCATTTGTATTTCTTCTTTTGAGAAATGTCTGTTCAAGTGATTTGCCTGTTTTTTAAGGGGGGTATTTGATTTTTTTTGGTTGTTGAATTGTAAGCATGTTTTATTTATTCTGGATAAAAACCCTTATCAGATACATGATTCACAAATATTTTCTCCCATCCTGTGGGTTGCCTTTTCACTCTGTTGGTTAGTGTTTCTTCGTGCACAAAAATATTTACGTGTGATGCATTCCCATCTGGCTGTTTTTGCTTCTGTTGCCTCGCTTTGGTGCCATTTCTGATCCCGCTATACTTTCTTCTAGAGGTTGTACAGTCGTAGGTCTCATGGTGAGGTCTTTGTTCCATTTCAAGTAAATTTCTGGATATGGCACCAGATAAGGGCCCCGCTTCATGCTCCTGCAGGTGGAGACCCGGTTTTCCCAACACCGTGTGTTGGAGAGACTGCCCTTTCCCCACTGAGCAGTCTTGGCGTCCCTGTGACGGACTTGACCGTACGCGAGAGTCTATTTCTGGGCTCTCCGTCTGTTTCATTGCCTGTTGCTCTGTCTTGGGCGCCTGCTGCAGGCCGGCTGTGCGCAGGGTACGGCGGAGCTGACTTTGGCCTCACTGTGCTGCTCGGAGCCAGGAGAGGGCAGAGCTCCATCCCACCTGTGAACGCCAGCCCTCTCACCTGGCTGGGTGAGGAGTGTGTGTCTGAACAGGCATCTGCAATCGTGGGATCGTTAATGGGCGTGCTTTAAAAGTTATTTTTCCCGTTTCAAAATGAGGTTGGTTTGAGCCCCAAGCTCCTCTATACACTGTCTAAAATTAGAACCCCGATGACAAGGCAATCTTTGTCAGGGGCCTACGGCTTGCACCAGGGACGCAGGGAAAAGTCAACAGTAGGTTTTCTGTGTCAATTTTGAGTTTTTTGAGAGGTCTGGGCAAATGGGAACTCAGAGCAAATTTGCGCTGTTTCGGAAGCGTTTAGAACCCAGCCCCTTGGCGGCGGTGCAATTACGTCTCAGGCTCACGAGGAGCCGGTCTGCGGCGGCACAGTGGCCTCCGTGCTCCTGCACAGACCACGTGGGCTTCTCCGCCCGAGCAGGGCTGGGGGCAGCTCCTCTGCCATCGGGGGGCTCCGTGGTCCTTCTGTGAGCTCGGTGGTCCCAGGGCTGAGCGCTCAGGCCTTGCCCCTGGGGACTCAGTGAGGTCGACAAGCAAGAGTGGCCCCCGCACTTCCAGATCTAAGAGTTAATTTCTGTTGCTTTAAGCCACCCAGTCGTGGTCACTTGTTGTGACAAAAAACTAATGCAGC
>NW_012155363.1:104076-210406 GCF_000956105.1 Propithecus coquereli
GGTTGCTGTGAGCTAGGCTGACGCCATGGCACTCACTCTAGCCCAGGCAAAAAGAGTGAGACTCTGTCTCAAAAAAAAAAAAAAACTAATGCAGTCACTTAGATCTGCGGTCTGCAAACGGGGAGCCCAAAACCACCGTCTCCCTCTCTTCCTCACCTTAAGGATTTCCAGGGCGGCTCGAGCGAGCCCTCCTTGGAAGACTGCATTTCTCGGTGGCCATCTGGCTGACACATCCCGCTACGGTAAGGTGACAGCAGGAACTGTCCTGCGGGAAGTGGCAGCCTGTACCTGCGCCTGGGTCACCTGGCCCTGGTGTGTCTGAGCTGTGACCTCGTCCCCCAGGTCCGGGCCATGAGGCTGTCCTTCGTGGGGGAGCTGGGCTGGGAGCTGCACGTCCCGCGGGCGTCCTGCGTGCCTGTGTACCGGGCACTGATGGCGGCGGGAGCCAGGCACGGCCTCATCAACGCGGGGTACCGCGCCATCGACTCCCTGAGCATTGAGAAAGGTGAGCGTGGGGTCTGGATGGCCCAGGTGAGGCTGGGCAGCTGTTTGCCGCTCCCGGCCGGCTTCCTTCCTTCCCCACGCCCACCCTTCTGCCCCCAAACCTCATTGCTGCCCAGGAGCTGGGTCTCCCGTGCCGGGCCCAGAGATGGTGTTGGGGTCACTACCCCTGCAGACACCGGGACTGGCACCGGGGCGGGGCCCCGAGCTCGATTCGGATCCAGCACCTCGGGCTCCCTGCGAGATCTGCAGGTCAGAGCAGGCGCCGGAGCTCTGGACGAAGCCCACCCCCTCACCCCACGGAGGGGCAGATCCCCTGGCGACACCCAGGCCCCTCACAAATCCCTCCCGGTGCCCCTGGCCCGATGGCACCAAGGGCTGGGGTGCTGCCCCGCCCAGGAGAACCTTCTGGAGCGGACGTGCCTGGGCTGCGCAGGTCTCGAGGCCGCCCTGAGGGCGGGGACTGGGGGCTGGGGTGGGGGGGGGTTGGCAGCATCCTCGTGTGTCTTCCGAAGGGCCCCCCCACAGTGGGCACCGACTCGCTGTCCCCTCCCACAGGCTACCGGCACTGGCACGCGGACCTGCGGCCGGACGACAGCCCCCTGGAGGCGGGCCTGGCCTTCACCTGCAAGCTCAAGTCCCCGGTGCCTTTCCTGGGGCGCGAGGCCCTGGAGCAGCAGCGCGCCGCAGGCCTCCGCCGGCGCCTGGTGTGCTTCACAGTGGAGGAGTGAGTGTCCCCCGGTCCTGGGGCCCTTGGGAAGTGACTGTCCACAGCAGCCAAAGCCCTGGGTACCAAGACGTCCCATGAGCCAGCCACGCCATCCCGGAATGCGCCCGACAGCCCGTTACAGCTGAGGAAACTGAGTCCCACTGTTACAGGCAGAGCTGGGATTTGAGCCAGGCCGGTCTGACTCCAAAGCTGAGGTTGCAAACCCAGGCCCCTCCCGGGCCAGGCAGGGGCAGGACAGAGTCAGGAGCCAGGTGTGGGGCCGTGGGGAAGGCACACCCTCCTCAAACACGGATCCTTTTTTTTTTTTTTTTTGAGACAGAGTCTCACTGTGTTGCCCAGGCTAGAGTGCCGTGGCGTCAGCCTAGCTCACAGCAACTTCAAACTCCTGGGCTCAAGCGATCCTCCTGCCTCAGCCTCCCGAGTAGCTGGGACTACAGGCATGCGCCACCAAGCCCAGCTAATTTTTTCTATATATTTTTAGTTGTCCGATTAATTTCTTTCTGTTTTTAGTAGAGACGGGGTCTTGCTCTTGCTCAGGCTGGTTTCGAACTCCTGAGCTCAAACAATCCGCCCGCCTCGGCCTCCTAGAGAGCTAGGATTACAGGCGTGAGCCACTGCGCCCAGCCTCAAACACAGATCTTAAGAGAGGAGGGCTCTGCCAGGCCAAGGCAGCCCTCCGTGGGTGGGTTGTGGCCGAGTGCCGTGGGAGGGGGAGCCCTGCCCTGGAGCCCAGCCTCCTGGTCACCGTGCTGGGACTTCCCGTCCTGTTCTGTTAAATCTTGCCCCAGCCCTGCAATGAGGTGAAAGGGCCTAGCTGGGGCTGCCATGCACCCTTGCGAAGGAGACCATGGGGTGCCAAGGGACAGGGACCGGGCCCAGCCACACGGCAGAGGTAGAAGGAGAGACCCCGCCTGGGAGACCTGACCCCAGCTCCCCCAACTAAGGGGCAGCTGGAGCTCATGAGAGCCGGGCCTGAGTCTCCCTGGGAGCTTCCTGGAGGTTCTTAGACCATAATGGCATGCCGGCGTCAGTGACCACCTGTGCCACTGCGGGGCTCTGAGTAGCAGCAGGAAGGCCAGGCGTCTCTGGGCTTTGTTGACATGTAGCTGACAGCCAGCCGCAAACGGCGCCGCTCCTCCCAGATTTCTGGAGCCTTTAAAGAAGTGTCTGGAGTGAGGGGTGGGGGAGAGGAACCTCGTCCCACAGCTTCCTCTGGGCACTTGTCGGGCTGCACCTCTCGCAGGGGTGCTCACGCATCTCCCGGAGCAGCTTGTGGGCAGAGCAGGGTCCCCGCAGCCCCTCCACCTGCCCGGCCCCGGTATTCCAACCCCCTGCGACCTGCCTGGCTCCAGGGGTGGCCTCCACGGCACCTGTCCCCACCCGGCGGGCTCTGCTCAGGGGTTTCATGTCAGGCTGAGAGACAAGCACCCGGCGCAGCAGCTCTGGGCTGCCACGGTCCCCTGGAGAGACCGGGTCAGGCGCTGGCCGTGCAGCGGCAGAGAGTGGCCCTGCCGCGTTGCTCTGGGCTGTGTCCGCACGTGGCGACTGAGCTCAGCGCCTGCCTGTGGGACGGGGCGAGACCAGCGGGAGGAGGGGACGTTACCATACCTCACTCGAGCCTCACACTGCGAACCGGTGTGGCCTTAGGCTGCAGGCCCAGGAGGCAAACGGAACCCTGCCGAGCGCCTTTCACTCGGCGGCGTGGGCTTCACACCGTCCAGCCACGAGGACCGGCCCACAGGCAAAGCCTGCAGACCGGCACTGCGGGGTCAGCAGTTACGCCATGGCCGGGGTTTTAGTTTACGTCTTTCTTTGACCTTCCTACTTTGAATTTTCAAAAATTACAGTGAGCAGTCACATATCACGTGTAATAAAGAAGAGGCCTTTTCACAAAGGGCGCGTTTCGCCGTGACGATGAGCCAGAGCCAAGCGCGCCCGGCGGGGTTTGGCTCTGCCTTGGCTCAGAAGCCCACGGGAAGCGCGGCCACCGTCCCCGCACACGCGCGCTCGCTCCTGGGACGCCAGCCGGTTCCTGGTCTCGCTGGTTTCCGTCCACTCAGTCTATTCACGCAGAGCTGCGCCCTGGCAGCGGGCCGTGTGCCGGCTGGCCCTGGGGTCGGTGGGGTCCCTGCAGACCCGCCGTGCCCACGCACTGCCCCTTCCCACAGGCCAAAGCAGACGCGTCTCCGCTGGGGCTTTTGGGGACCCAGCTGTGTCTGTTCTTCTCCCAGGAAAGTGCCCATGTTCGGCTTGGAGGCCATCTGGAGGGACGGCCAGGTGGTGGGCCACACCCGCAGGGCCGGCTTCGGGTTCGCCGTGGACAAGACCATTGCCTACGGTTACGTCCGCGACCCCCACGGTGGGCCGGTGAGTCCCGTTCCCCGGCCCCTCCCCGGGCCCCACACCCTGCGCCGCACCCCGAGCGCTGGGCCATAGACAGGCTGCCGGCTGAGAGCCCAGCCTGGGAGCAGGAGGATGACTCCGGCCACACCATGGCAGCCGGGGCCGTCTCTCGGTTTCCTTCCTGCAAGAGTCTGGCTCTGGCAGCTGCGCTCACCCAGGTTCCGGGGAAACGGGCTCCTGCTTTCCCAGGGACCCGGCATCACTGGGGCGGGAGGTGTGTTGTCTTGCGAGTAAACCCTACTGGCCGCCAGACCTGGCTTTGCCAAATCCCAGATCCGCAAGCCCCACGCAGGGCACGTGGACCGAGCTCTGCCTGCGCTGGGCCGCGCTGGGTTCCGAGCGGGAGGCTCTGGCTCAGGGGCGAGTTTGCCTGCAGGGCGGGGCGGGAGGCCCGAGCCCTCGCCACAGGCGCCAGGTAGGGGAAGCCCAGTGCCCGCCCAGCACCGAGTGACCCTGTCTGGCCTCTGCTCCTAGGTCTCACTGGACTTTGTGAAGAGTGGCGACTATGCCCTGGAGAGGATGGGGGTGACCTATGCCGCCCGGGCTCACCTGAAATCTCCCTTTGACCCCGACAACAAGAGGGTGAAGGGACTCTACTGACAGGGTCGCAGTTGCTCAGGAGTCCAGAAACCCAGTGCCCCAGCCCACGCCGTCCTTCAGTGCCACGGGTCCTAAATGGCCCTGGGTCCCAAACCCTGGACCCCGGCCACAACCTGGGCCCTCCTTATTCTAGGCCTGGTCCTGCCAAAACCCCCAAACCAGACACGCACAGAGAGACCAAGGTGGGCCGTCCTGTGGTCATAGAGGGTGGGCTCCAATCCACCCCAGTCCTCCTGTAAATGTTGGGGCGCGGGGATCGGGCTTTAGTCCTCTGGGAGCTTCTAGGAGGTGCTGAGCAGACGCTTATAAAAAGTGTAAAAGCTGGCAGGCAACAGACTCCAGCTGCATTCTAACTTGTGCTGGGCAGTGGGCCGCCCGGGAGGCTTGGTAGAAGGGTGTGCGGTGGCGTCTGGGGTCGGGGAGAAACGGCAGTTGACAGGCACCGTCTGCCACGGGTGCCGTGTGGGCAGCATTGCCCTGCCCCTGAGATCAAGGCCACTGCGGGGGCCGCAGGTGGTCGGGAAGCTCTTCTCGCCCTGGCTGTCCTCCCTGTTCTCCCGTGAAATCGGTGAGCAGAAGCAGGGCGTGGGGCTCAGACTAATGCCCTCCCTCACCCACACAGAAGTGTCAGCTCCTGCCTCGGTTTCGCCTTGAGCCCCTCGCTCACCAGGCCCAGGTGGAGGGGCGTGCCGCTGGGCAAGAACCTGATGGCACCTCTTTCCTGGGTGACCTTTGTCTTTGCGGTTGACTGGGACGCAGCTCCTGCCCACACCACCCTCGCTGGGCCTGGGGCTGGACTGGGTTGTGGGCACTGCCCTGCACACTGCTTCCCGCTCTGGCCCTCCCGTCCTGCCTGCCCAGGTGTCAGGGGTGCCTGGCCTGCCCAGGAGGTGCCCCCGCTGTCCCTGGTGAGCCCAGCCCCGTCCTTGGTCCTTGCACCCTGGTCCAGGGTGGAAGGACTTTGTTGCCCACTGGGCTGCCAAGGGGCCAGGCCAGTCCCAGCAAAGCTGCACCATGTGGTTTTGCTCACGTGCCCTGCCGTGTGCCAAGGGCAGGTGGCAGGTGCTCAGGGGACAGTGGAGCCGGTGCCCACAGCACCACACAAGCAGCAGCGAGGGGATTTGGGTGCAGGTGGTCCTTGGCGGGCCCTGGCCGCCTTTGGACGTTCACACACCATGCAGCCCGCTCGGGGCTGAGCTGGAACAGGCCGGGTGAATAAAATCGAAGCCGTGGGAAGATGTGTGGGTTACAGATGGCCTTTGGAAAGAGAATTTGCCCCCCGAGTCTGTGGGGGGGCCACGGGCTGGAGAGCAGGGCGGGGGCCTCTGGCTTTCGCGCAGTCCAGGCTGCGGAACACCTGCAGCCTCCCCGGCTCCCAGGCAGGCCTGGCTCCAGAGGGATGGCTGCGTGGAGCCAGGGAAGGACGGGAAGGGAGGCGGCTCCCCAGATGGCCTGGCCTGCTCCCCGCCGTCTGTGGCTTGGCCACGACCCTGGGCTGGGCCTGTCCCGGGAGAGGCTGAGAACGGGGGAGGTCCAAGCCCAGGTTCCGTCCAGCTCACTGTCATGGGCTGCAGCTGGGGCACAAGCCATCCTGTGCCTGCTCCCTGCTTTGTTTGTGTTTCCTGCTCAGCCGAGGACAAATAGCCCAGCCCCTTGTCAGGGCCTGGGTCGCCGAGGTGAGAGCAGCCAGCAGGCGCCACCTCCCAGGCTCCACAACTCCATCCAGCCATGCCACGGCCCGCAAGCGGGCGGCCCAGGGTTGGTGTTAGAAGACAGGCCAGTCCCCCTGGGCTCTAGTCTAAAGACACCCTGTTTCATATCTCCGCTTTCTAAGATTTTTCTGTGAAAAAATGAGCGCCGTGACCCTCACCGTGGCTGCGTCCTGCCTGTCAGGAGTTTCAGGCAAACTGCGCTTTGAGGGAGGCTAATTGTGTCGGCAGAGCTTGGCTGGAAGTTGGGAGAGGGCAGGGGGGCCTGAGCCCCTGACATGGCCTGCGTGCTGGCACCGCTGCGTCTGGAGTCCCGAGGCCCCTGGGGGGGCCGGGGTGGGGTTTTGCCCCTGCGGAGGGCGGGTGCACAGGGCCCTCTGCTAGCTCCTGCTGTTGTCCGCTGGAGCAGGCGGCCCAGGATGGCTGCACCAGGGGTGTCAGGGACACGCCTGTCCCGGTTCCCTGTCACGGCCTGTGAGCCGCGTGCATCAGGGCCAGGGTAGCACGCATGCCACTCGCCATCCTGTGGGAGATGGGGAAGAACCTGGCTGACAGGGGCGAGGTACCCACCGCCCCGTCTCCCTCCCTTGGCGTCCAGACACCTGCTACGCATGGAGATGGTGCGGAGCCCGCCTCCTCCGGCACAGCTGATAAAAATGGCAGTGAAGGCATTTGGCAAAGGACAGGCACAAGGGCAGACTCAGGTGGTGGTGGACAACGAGCCTGTCAAGCTAAGGTCCTGGGGTGGGGCCGTCCTGCATGTGACCTGGGCAGTGCTTGTGTCCTGGAGTGAAGGGCTGTGTGAGCATGGCCCTCATCTTCCTCCACATTTTAGAGTTTGCTGGCACCTCTCACTGGCTCTGCCTTCTAAGTATATCTGGGCATGGTCCCCTTTCTCACCTCCACTGGCCCTCCCTGGCCTCTGGTGACCTAGTTGGTCCTGCTGGACTCTGCCACCTGGTTGCAACCCTTCGACCTCAGGGCCTTTGCATGGCCGGCCACTGCCTCTGCCCAAAGGCCCTCCCCCAGATACCGCCCCCATTCAGGGTGTTAATGGCAGGCCCCTGCCCCAGGAGGCTGTCCCTGGAAGCCCTATTTAAGTTGCACCCGGCACCGTGGCCCCTCCTGGCCCACCTTCCCCAGCGCCCAGCACCGCCGGCCCCAGGCCTTCCTCCTGGGTCTGTCTGTAGCTGTCTCCCTGTAGGACATGAGGCATGTGACGGCAGCAGGTATTGCTCACCGGGCTGTCCCCGTACCTGCCACGGGGCCTGGCTCACACTGGCTCTTGATAAGCTCTCATGCTAGACGAGGAGCGGTGGCGTGAGGAGGTGAGACCAGGGCCAGAGGGATGTCGGGTGCAGAGAGGCTGCCTCGGGCAGCGGCTTCAGAGAGGGAGACCTCCTCTCTTTACGAGTGAAATGAGCTGGGGACAGTTTCTAGACCCCACCGACATCAGGTTCTCGAGGGCGCCCACGACCCAGCCCCCTGAGGTTCGGAAACACAGAGTGAGGTGTTCTAGCCTCCTGGGTTCAATCTAGAACCTTCTGCTGAAAGCTCCGCAAGGCCCCAGCGGGAATCTTCCAGGAAAGCAGAAGTGCGTGGGGTTTACGGCGCCCAGCGGCTGACCGTGCAGAGAGCGCAGGTAAATGAACGTGCGTGTCAGGAGAGGGAGCGGGGAGGGGACCCTGTCCCCAGGGACCCTCCAGAGTTTCAGTGTATTTGAAAGGGCCGTGCCCCGCCCCCGCACGGGCTGGGGTCTGCGTGCAGCTGCCACGAGCAGGGAGAAGCTGGGAGCACCCAGGGAGCCCCGGGGCTCAGTGTCTCCCCCTGCTCAGCAGGCTGGGCGTGGGGGGGGACCAGGACGGGGAGCTCTTGTCACAGTTGGGGAGCGAAAGAGTCTCTGTCCCAAGCCTGTTCTCCACGGGGCATTAGGACGCCTGTTGGGGCCTTTTGGTGGCTGCAGGGGCTGGTGGGGGCACTGCTGATGCTTTGCCAAGGAGGCTGAGCCTTCGCCCGAGAGGGGCGGTCCTTCCCACGCAGGCTGGCCCTGCCCCGAATGCCCCGGGAGAACCCCCACGACCAGCCGTCCAGGCAGCCTCCGGGCAGCGCCGCCCTAACGCAGCCAGGCCTGCCCGGGGACTCCAGCCGTGGGCCGCGTGGGGCCTGGCCCCGGGGAGCTCGGCTGACCTGCTGCTGTCTGGAGCACACTCCGCTCAGCACCGCCCAGCAGAACCTTCCGTGCCGACGGAAACGCTCTGTCCCTGCGCCATCCGGTAGAGTAGCCCAGGACATACGTCGCCACTGAGCGCTGAGACGGGCCGGTGTGACCAGGAAGCTGAGTGTTCCAGCTTCTATCATTTTAATTAACTTAATATTAAGCTTAAATACCACATGAGGTTATCGGCCACCGGACAGCACAGGCCCGGAGCACCCCTGCCCTGCCCTGGGCCACCCCCCAACACTGACCGTGAGCCCTCTTCACCTGGAGCTCCTGGCACTTCACAGCTGATGGGTTGTGTGACCCTAGCACCCTTCTCCCCCTGGGAGACTAGGGAACCCTCAGGGGACGGATGGGGAGACCCAAGCCCAGAGAGGGAAAGCAACTTACCCAGGGCCACACAGCAGAGGTAGGAATGGGGACTGGGCTGCCAGTCCCATGCCCAGGCTCCTCCCACCACCCCTGTGACTCAGAGGACAGGTGAGCCTGGAGTCCCTTTGGCTTGGGGTACGCAGGAGAGACCCGGGCAGGCAGCACCCTCACCCTGACAGGTCATTCCGGTAACAAAGCACTGTCCCCACGGCTCCTCTGTAATCCCCTCCAGGGCCCCAGGGGCAAGTGCTGTTCATCAATAAGGGGGTGGGGGTGGCGACCCGGACACTGGTGTCAGACCTGGGCTCACTTCTGGGTGACCCTGGCACCTCACTTTAGATCTCTGGGCCTCGCTCTCTGCACCTGTCGAGGGAAGCAGACCAAGCAGCCTTCACAGGTGCGCTGGGCTGGCCCAGAACTGGGGTGCACAGGTGACAGCTCCCACCTGGACGCCGGCTCACGCTGATCCACAGTGGGGTGTGGGCACTGCTGCAGCTGGGGCTGGGGCGCGGTTTCTGGGGTCCTCCCATGGGCTGCCCATGGAGGGAGGGGATGACCAGCAGAGCGAGAGAGCCAGTGGGGTTGGGGGTCACTGTCTGGGAGACTCTTGAACCCTGAGTGGGATTCCTGGTCACTGATCTCTCGGACCTGGGCGAGGCTCTTCCCCTCTGTGAATCTCAGTTTCCCTTGTCCGTGAGTTCGGCCGGCCACAAGGCCTCTCGGGTGTTCGGGGAGCAGGAGGTCAGCCTTGCCCCAACACGCGGGTCTCCCCCATCCTCTCCTGGAGCTCCGGGTGGCCCAGGACCCTTCTCTGGCTATAGTCGTTGGGGTCGGGCAAGGGGCTTCTCCGGGCCGGAGGACCAAGGCCAGAGGCTGCTCCACCGCCCATCCCCCACAGGCCTCCACCTGTCACCGAGGCCGTAAAGATGACAGAGGGCTGGAGCCCAGGCTCCATCACGCCTGGCATCTCATAGCGATTCCACCCGTGACTTACGGGCTGAGAGCAGCTGTAATTTATAGGACGCGTCTGGCCCCACAGCTCCCATCCGTGATGAAGCACCCGCGGGAGGAGGAGCAGCCGCTTAGCGGCTGTAGGGGGCGGGCGGGGGGACCCTAGGCCCATCCATCTCCCTCTCCCTAGAGGCTGTGCGGCATTTTGCTGACCTGGCTGAACAGTGGAATCTCTCCCTCCAGAAACCATCCTTAGCGGGACGCGGCCCAGAGGGCAGGGAGGGGAGAGCCGCCCAGACCGGCCTGAGGCTGGCGTCAGCCCCGAGTGCGTGGCACTGCCTGGCACAGGGAGGCGGCTCGGGACAAGGCGCTCTCACGGAGCAGCGGCCCCTGACGGCCAGCGTCTCCACGTCCCCTGGGCGCCGCCGTGTGCGCTTTGTCATCGCAACAGCCCATTTTACAGAGGAGGAAAGTGAGGGTCAGGCAGGTGAGAGGACCTAAGTCACACCTCCATAAGTGGCAGAGCCGGGCTTTTAATGCGGATTGGTCCCAGAGCCAGGTCTATTCCCCACTCGTCCCGCCAAGAGCGGCAGCCTGGGGCTGACAGGTCCATTCCCCGAGCCCGTGCCCAGGACCCGAGCCTGGGTCGTCGCCGTCTGGCTGTGGCGGTGGCGATAGCTGTTGTCAGGGCTCCCCTTTCGGTGGGCGGAAATATCCATTTACTCTGCAGCAGAGCAATTTCCACAGGCGAGTCTCTAACTAGCTAAATGCCGCATCCTGCCTCCGTCGCCAGGGAAGCCGCCCCCTGTGAAACGCCAGCCATTCGCAGGGAAGCGTTCAGCAGCGCCGGCACCACAGCGCACGGCGCACAGGCAAAAACCATCCCAGGACCGGCCGGCCGGGCAGGGCCGTGTTGGGCGAACCTGTGTCCCCCACGGCTCCTGTCGCAGGAGGACCAGCCCCACCCAGCAAGAGGGGACAGGGCTTCGCGCAGGACCCCGGGCCACCGCAGCGGGTTATCCTGACAGTGAGCAACAGGGTGTGGGTGGGGCTGTGGTCCAGCTAGTCCAGGCGGCCGTGGGAGCTGTCATGGAGCTTCTCAGACATGCAGGGGCTCTGAGTGAGGGAGCTGGCGGGCACCATGGCCTCAGGGAAGGGTGGGTCCACCCCTCGTCCTGGGCACACAGAGCTGTTCCACAGGGATCTTGGCAGAGCGGGGTGCACAGAGCTGGTGTAAGCCCACAGGGACGGCAGGAACAGGACCACTCAACTTTTGCTCCCAGCAATGCTGACCACAGTGGGACCGGCAGGGCTTGGGCACTGGATGGCGGGGCACTGCGGGGTGGGCTCTTCCAGCGTGGAGATGATCTCGGGCAGAGGCTGCAGGTTCCACTGCCCCTGCAAGGAAGGGAGCGGAAGGGAAACTGAGGCTGGAGAGTTGCCATCGCCCAGCCACTTTTCCCAGCAGCCTCTGGGTTCTTGCCCTCAAACTCACCTTGTCCCAAATGGACTCATGCTCCTCCCCCAAGCTGCTCCTGGGGGGTCCCCACCTCAGTAAATGCCCCCTCCCCTGGCTACGCCACTGCCTAGTTAGGAACCTGGGGGCCATTCGGGCCTCTCCCCCTCCCCGCCCACCCCTCAGTTCAATCATCCCCCCTGTGGCAGTGGCCCCTGGGTACAGGCCGTTTCTGTCCCACACGGCTACATGGAATGCGTTTTCAACCTCGTCAGACATCCACCCCACGCTGCTGCCCGCACGCCGGCATGAGCCCTTCCCTCGCGCTGGGAGAGTTTGGTTTAGTTGTTAATCCATCTCTCAAACGCTTCCAGGACAGGTCTTCCCAGATGGCCATGCCACAGCGCACATTCGACTAACCCCGCATGGGCCTTAGTGCCTGGCTGCGCTGGGCTGGGCACAGCCAGACGCCTCCAATCGGTGGCTCTGGGCTGAGCAGTGGGGGGGGGCCGGCTGGCAGCTCCTCACCTTCCCCTCCCCCAGCACTTTATTTTTAGGCTCTGGAGAGGTTGCTGGCGCCCTGCTCACACCACTGAGGAGGTTAATCCCAAGCAGAGATGCCCAGGAGAGGCGGCTACCCATGCAGCCGCCTGCCTGTCGCTGCCTCCTGCCAGCAGGTGGGCTCCTCCACGGAACCTGGGGCAGATCTGGGCACAGAGGCGTGAGCAGCGGTGGGACCCGTCCACAGGCGCTAAAAAGGGGCGAGGATGTGCCCAGGGGCCAGGCCTGTGTCCAGGCAGCCTCAGCATCCCCTAGGGCACGCGCACCTGCCAGGCATACCTGGAAGCGGACAGCCGAGGACTTATTGCAGTGCATGGAGATGGGCGCGAAGCCATACAGGGCCTGGAGCACGTCTCGGTTGAAGGAGTTCCAGGGCACAGAGGCAAACTGCTCGGGGACGGAAGCCTGAGGGCAGGTGCAGACGTCCTGGCTGTTGAACCTGGCGGGAACGAGCAGTTGAGCCGTGGCGGACAGGCAGGGGGCCCCACGGGGCACAGATGCCTCCGTGAGGATGGGTAAGGTCCTGCCTTCCCCCCGCCCCCCGCCTCCACCAGCGGGGGCTCCATGTCTCCTGTCACCGTGCTGGGTTGGTGACAGCCGCTCAGGCTCAGCAGGAATCCCCTTGAGTGAAGGCGTTGCCCGGCTTGCCCGCCGTAGGCACCGCCGGGCGGTCGGGGGCCACAGGCCTGCCCACCCTGCACCGGCACTTAGCCCGGACGCCTCCTGTTTACCCTGCCGCCTGACAGGGCTGGGGGTGTCTGTGCTGGGGTCCCGGGGACAGAGAGCTCGAGCGGCGCTTTACCCGTTCACGAGGTGGAAGTACTTCTGCAGGAAGCCGGCGTCCACGGCGCTCTTGCAGAGCTCCAGCTCTGTGCGGGGGTAGTAGTGCACGTAGTTGACGCACATCTCGTCCTCGGTCCCAAGGCCTCCCTGCACGTCAGAGAGGACCCCGTCACCCGGGCTTGTCGCTCTCAGGCGCTGCCAGCCAGCGGCTTTCCCCACATCCGCTTGCTCACTGCGTCCATTCGTGTATGCCCCGCACAGCGCCGGCTGCGCTCTGGGTCCCGGCAAGGAGCAGGGGACGCCCCCTGCCCACATGGGGTCCCACCCTGGCAGGAGGGAGAGGCTACAAGCCTCTGACCAGTGAACTCCTAGCAGGTGGTGATCATGCTCTGAAGAAAAATGAAAGCGGGTAGGCCGACAGGGGTACTGCTGCGCCCATTTTATGGGCACAGAAACTGAGCCTCAGAGCGGACAGGGCAAGCCCTGTGGTGGCTGCCAAGTCGGTGGCACAGCAGGAGTGGACGCGGCCCCCCAGCCTCCACCTGCAGTGAGAGCCTGGAGCTGAGGATGGTGTGAGCAAATTTGGGTCAGAATAAATCTCTTTAAAATTATTTTACAGAGTTTGGCTTCTTTTCCACTGACAATGGCAAGGGGGCCCTTCCTACCGGGGACCCCCTCCGTCATTCCCAGAACTGGGCTGAGAGGAGCAGGGGTCCGGGGGAGGCGGCCCTGACTAGAGGCCGTGACAATGGCCTCCAGCCTCCCAGGGCAACCCCACAGCCTGGCCATAGCGTGGGGGGCAGAGCAGGCCTTCTCCGAGTCCCCACTGCCGGTGTTAAGCCCCTGGCCGGGTCCCTGCTGTCAGAGCTGGCGCCTGCAGAACCTTGGCCAGGGAGGAAGAGGCAGCGGCAGGGTGGAGGGGCCAGGCTGGCGGGAGCTGGCACGTGGGCAGGCCCTGGCGCAACCCTGCACCACCTTAGTGAGCGCGGGTCTGGGGATTGCCTTTGGCTGGTGGATGTTCGAGGGAAGAAGGGCATTCGCTGCTTCACAGCGGAGCAGAGGACCGCAGGGAGCCCAGCGGGCGCCTCCCTCGGCTGCCCACACCAGGGAGACGGAGCAGGGCAGCTCTGCCCGGGACCAGGCTCGGACTGACGCGTCCCTTGAGCCCACCTGCTGCGCGGCGAGTTCCCTGGCCCTGCTTCCTCATCGCGCAGCTTTTGTCACTGTCCTGCACATGTCAGGTCACGAGGGTCACCCTCCTCTGAGTTCCCTCCCTCCCCACCCCTCTGCCGCCCCAGACATCAAAAGGGAACTGAGTCCCCGCCCAGCATGCCTGTCCTCCTCCTGTCCTTTACTTTGGGGAGGAAATCAAATTTCAAAGGCCACTGCCTCTCAGATCAGCAGGGGCGGGGTGCAGAGGAAGAGGCTTGGCTCTGCCCGGGAGCTGGCTCTGAGCCTTTGATCCCGCCATGCTGCAGCCACCCCAGGGGAGGGCGTCGGCCAGGGAAGCCCCAGAACAGCCAAAGGGTCTGAGAGGCCAGCAGTGTCACCAGCCCTGGAGGCCCTGGGTGTCCTGGGAGGAGGCGTCAGCTCAGCCCATGCCCTGCCGGCTCCTGACCTGGTGTTGAGGTTTCGTCAGTCTTGCCCGTGGCCTGTGCTGGTGTTGCAGCCCTGTCTCCCTGGGGCTGTGAGCTCCGGCAGGGGCGACCTCTCCTCCCAGGGCCCTCCCTCGCAGGCGCAGGGGCGGGAGCACAGGAGCTGAGACAGGCCTATTGGAGCTCGTGGCTCTCAAACTGGAACAGGCATCAAAACCACCTGGGGCCTTGTGAAGGTGCAGGCTGCCGCCACCACCGCACCTCTGACTCAACAGGTCTGGGGTGGAGCCCAAGACGTTGCCTCTCACAGGCTCCCAGCGGGGACGGGGATGCTGACACCACGGTCCCGAGGGAGTGTTAGAATCCTCCGTCAGATGCCCCAGGCCAAGCGCAGCCCTGGGGATCAGGGAGCAGCTCGGCGACTCACCACGGTGGCCTGCTCCCGGTCTTGCGTGTTGTACGTGCAGGAAGTGATGAGCACATCTCCCTGGGGAAGGAGCCCACAGACCCCATCAGCGTCTGCCACCTGGTGCTGCCAGCCTCACGGGACCACGCCACTGCGTGCCACAGCACACGCCAGTGTCCACCACTATGAGGACCCCAGCAGTGGCCCCGGCCCCCTGGCACGAGGGTCACAACCCGAGTGTCCCAGGGAGCCATTACCCATCTGCTCCTGTGACCCATCGGGTGCCCCCCCCGTTAGGACACAGGCCACGGACAGGGCCCGGGCCGGTGGCCGTGTGGGCTGGTTGGTCGTGCCACAGCTCGAGGGTGGACCTGGGCTGGGATTTGCCTTCTGTATGACTGGGGGCTTCTCTCCCTACATTCTCAGGGTCAGGCCGGAGGACGCAGGTCACCGTCATGCCATCTGGTTCCTTCCTGTCTGGTGTCCCTCATGAACTCCCGTGTGAGCCTGCCCCAGAGGCAGCCCCAGACCCCGTGCCACCCACAGGCGCTCCCCGCCCTATGCGACTCTCCCCTCCCCAGTGCTCCCCCTGTCTCTCTCCTCTGGGGACAGCACCCCAGCCCCTCCCGGCCCCCGACTGGTGGCAGCGAGTGAAGTGGCCTCCCTGTCCCGCCTGGGCACTCACCGGGTGGACGGACACGACCTTCTTCAACGTGCGGATCTCCTGGGGTGGGCAGAGCCGGGGCGGGGAGGGAAGAAGAGATTTCAGGGAGCGCAGGCCCGGCCCAGCCCCCCAGCCCCGACCCCCGGGTCCTCCCGGGAGACAGGCCCCGACTCTGGGGTGTCCGTCCTCCCCGGCCTCTCGATGGAGGCCAGGGCCGGCGGGGAGGGCATTAGGCCAGAGCAAGTAGGTCAGGCGGCAGGGCAGGGGGCTACTACCTGGAAGTGAGGGCTGTAGTGATTGTCCCTATTCACGATTTCCCTCTCCCGGCCGTCCCGGACCAGCACCGTGACCACCTTTCTCCCCGCCAGGTGCGTGTGGAGCTGAGAGGCGAAGATGTGGATCCCGGAGCGGGGCAGCGCCTGCAGCGTGGGGAGCGGCAGCGTCGGCACCCGGCCCCTGGACCCCCCGCCCTGACCCGGGTTGGAGCCCCCGTCAGAAAGCCCAGCAGGGAACGGCTCTTCCAGAGCGAGGAGGCCGGCTCAGCCCAGGTCCCCACTGCGGCAGCGCCCGCCGGGCCCCCAGGCTCACTCAGAAGCAGACGACCCCCATGATCCTCTGGTCCCCTTTTGAGCCCCGAGAGACAGATCCGTCCAACCTCACTCAGCCAACAGGCCTTTGAGGCGAGCCCGCACGGTAGGGCGCGGCAGAGCCGCGCAGCTGAGCAGGACGTGGCCGCCTCGCTCCGTGGCCTGCCGCCTGGGATGGCAAGGGGTGGCGTAGGTCGTGCTTGGCAGCCCCCACACGCCGGACCCGCAGGCCCTTCGGCCGCCCTGCGGCGACACCTCCTGTCATCTGCAAGCAGCCGAGGCCAGGCTCTCCCCGAGGTCGCTCCCTCCGTGGTCCACAGCCGACCGCCGAGGCTGGCGGTGGCCGCGTGGAGAAGGTGGCCGCCCTGGGGTCAAAAGGCCTCATTTCCGCACCAGGGTGTGAGGGGATTCTCCAGAGAGTGGGCGTGTTCCCCAACCTGGTGCCAACTTTGGAAAACTCCCTAAAAGGCATCACGTGCTGTGAGCATTTTCTCAGCGACTCAGTCATCTCCTCGGCCAGCAGGTGCAGGAGTTCGGGGGCCTGTTGGCCCGACACCCAGTGACCCCGATTGCTGGCCTCGTACAGCTCATCTGCTGTCACTTCCGCACCTTCTCTCGCTCCGGACCGGCCACGCCCCGCCCTTGTCGTTATGGATAGCTTCGCGCCGCCACGACGTGAGGAACGGAAGCCTTGTGGCCACCGTGGCTGGACCTGGAGCCCCTTCAAGGAGGGGCGCCTGGGCTTCGCGATGGCCCCGGGGCCCCCAGGGGCCGACCACTGGCCCAGAGACGCAGGTGCCGGACAAGTGCAGGGAGGAATAAGCTCTTCTGGGGCCAAAACAACGTTCTTTCCTTTTTCCTTTGAACAAATCTTGCAAAACGCCCTCCTGAAAGCCGGTTCTGTGGCTTCCTTCCACACGTAGTGCCAGATGGCGCCTGGTTCCCCGCAGACTTACTGACCCCTCGCGTTATCAGTATCGTAAGTAGTTTCTCCGTCATTTCAGAGAAAGACGTTTCGGTGTCTTCAACTTGAATCTTCTGACTGTTTTGACTAGGATATCTGACTGTGCCTTTGACTGCAGAGCTTACGCCCTCTCCTGCCCGGCTCCTCCAGAACCAGGGCACCGTGGGTGCTGGAGTCCACGCGCCAACCTACGCCACCACCCGTGCACAGCTCGAGGACAGTGCCCCCGATTTGCGCCACGGGCTCCCCCATGGTCAAGGTCACAGTGAAGAGTCCGGGCTGCGGAGCATCACGCAGCAAGGAAAAGGCAAATCACAGGGCAGGTAGTTCCATTTGTTGAATAATTGGTAAACTATTCAACATGGTTTTTTCAGAAAAAAAAAAGGAAGGAAAAACACCTGTCCTCATCACCCGTGAGGACAGGTAGAAACATACAGGAGAAAAGTCTGGAAAGACACAAAGAGCCAGTAAGTAGATGACTCAGGGTGAGGCCAGGGTGGTTCCGGGACCATCCCTCCAGCTGTGGCGCCTACGTCTGTCACTTACCTGGTGAAAGGGGACGCGCGCGGTGGGGGGCGTGGCTAGCGCGGGGGGCGTGGCTAGCGCTGGGGGGAGGCGGGGCGGGGGTCAAGCTGCGCCTGCCACCCTTCCGGGCCGGCCCCACTCACCAGCTGGGTGCACTTGTCCGTGCAGTAGCCCGTGAGGACGAAGCTGCTCTCCCGCGGGGGCACGGCCATCACCGGCGTGTACACCAGCCCCAGCTCCATGATGCCCGCGTCGAAGCGCCGCAGCGTGGCCGTGTAGTACAGGCGGATGCCCGAGGAGTCGCGCCGGTCTGGGAGAAGGCGTGCATGGAGGTGAGCGAGGCTAGAGGCCCTCTCAGCCCCCTGCGGACGGCCCCGAGACCCCAGCCACCCTTGGCCAGGAGGCAGAGCTGGTCGCCCCCACCTGCTCCCACCTGCGGGGGGTACCAAGAGCCGCTGCCTTTGTTCCCACACCTGTGGGCGCCAAGCAGCTGCAAGAATCAGTTAACACCGGCCAGGCGTTACCCACTGGGAAGAAAGAGCAGTTGTTTCTATGAAAACCAGCTGAGCGCTGTGGATCGGCCTGAGACAGCCGGTGACCAAGACGCCGTGGAACCAGGTGAGATGCCCACGATGGGCTCGGGAGGCCGGTGGACAGCTTGGGCCTGCGCTCGGGTTGCTGGCAAGGGCCTTAATGGCCTTCCTCCACATTCGGGGGAACCTGAGCTGCAGGGTGGCGACCCGCAGGGCGTGGTCCGGGCAAAGCAGGCTCAGGGCGCCCGTCTGCCACCCGCTCACAGCCGGACTCACGTCAGAGACAGCCAAGAGCGAGGGCATCCGCGTGTGGAGGGTGACGAGAAAGCGCAGCCTTCCTTTGCCGTTTTGGCTACCGGGTCCTGTGGGACCGGCAGAGCCAGGGAGCCGCCCGCATCTCAGAAGCCCGAGCAGCAACGTGGCCCCAGGCGCGGGGCCAGCACGAAAGATCTGTGCCCTGGCGCGTGCGCAGTCCAGTCCCGCTTGGTCCGCGGTGACTCCCTGTCCCTCTCTGGACCTCAGCTCACGGTCAAGGGCTTCTTCCAAAGGAAACCTCGCGCTTCCTCCAGTCACAGACACGGTGCTGTCCCTGCCTGTGACTCGGCCACGCCCGCCGGTCCTTGCGGTTTGCCGTTTGGAGTCTCCGCAGCTCCCTGGGCAGCCTCCCAGCGTCGCCCGAGCCGATGGACAGAGGCCCAGGGACACCGGCACCCGCTGGGCGTCCACACAGCATGCGGCCTCCACGCAGCCCTCCCCTCCTGAACTGCCACCCCCAGTGACCTGCCAGCGCGAGGCTCGGGGACCAGGCTGAGCCCGTGGGGGGGTTAAAGGCCTGGCCCCGGCCCCAAGCCCTGGATGCGGAGCAGAGGTGGAAGGTGGTGGGGGGCCCCGCACCCCAGGACACTGTGGGGAAGGGACGCCAGGCAGCAGGGAGCGTGGACGTGGCAAGGCTTTAGCTCGCACGGACGAGGCTCCTGGTGGCGACTAAGGGAAAAGAGCCCGATGTGACGTTCTGGTCACCGGAGAAAGACAGGCCGGAGAGCCAGTCGGGACAGACGTGCAGCCTCCAGACGCCTCCCCCTCAAAACAGGCGGGAGGCTGGGCGCTGGGGTGGGTTTATCTCCCTCGAGCCTTTCCGCCTTTCCTTCCCCCGCACGTGTGCACCCAGGTGCCAGAAACGGGGTCAACGACCCGTCCCGTTCACGAGAGTTGCGCGGTAGAGCTGCTGCCCCCAGTTACTGTGGAGGAAAGCAAGGACACAGCCCAACTGCAGCTCTGCCCGGGGCCACAGGCTGGGAAGCGGTGGAGCGGGGTCTGAGCCCAGGGCTGGGTGCCTGGGTGCAGGGCGCGGGGCCGCCACCTCCCTGCCTGATGGCTCTAAGGTGCAGCCCAAACCCCCTCCTCCTGCCTCCGCCTTCCTCCCCGCACCCCACACCCCCACAACGTCCAAACGCACACAGCTCCCTGTCTCTGGGCCGATGACATCAGAGATAATAATAAACAGTGCAGCAGTTGGTTAGAATTCAGATGGGGATTAAATAATGAAGTAATGGTGGGATTTTGATATTTATAGAAAAGCAGCCCATCTCAGGATTTGTGAAGTGACAAGAACGTCTTTGCATTTGGCAAAGGATCCATAAATACAACCAGATAATCAGGAGGAGACAGACTTCCCTGATGCTTAAGGAGTTTTCAAAAATCCATTTGCTTTCAGGTTTTAAATGAGCAATAAATCCTGTATCATGCTAAGCCCACGCTGACTTATGCCCGTCTATGCGCGCAGTGCAGATAACGCCAGCGGTGGCAGAAGCACGACTTACGCCGCCTGGAAAAAAACGCCTGTGACGTTAGCGGAGCGCGGCCCCGTGCCCACACCGAGTTGGGGGCGTTACGTGCATGATCCTCTCCCAGCAGCACAGCAGCTGTGGGCGGTGAGAGGACGGGCACGGGGTTCAGGTCACCCAGCAGGGCCGCCAAGCTGGTGGGGCACAGGCTGGGACCCAGCCTGGAGCCGAAGCTCGTATCTGTCAGGCTATCTGCCCCTTGCTTGCACTAATGAAAATAAGTCACTCAGAAAACAGAGTGACTATATGTGGGGGAAGCTGCTGTTGACAGGGAGTTTCTGACACGGTATCGACTGTATTGCATCCTAAAGGCCAACTCTGCGTGCTCCACCTTCAGGTACGGGGTGATCCAGCAGCCACAGCTGTCTGCCCCCGGCTCCCCTCCCATCCCTACACTGCAGCCAAGCCTGCCATCCTACCATGCCGCCAGATGCCCTGTCCCGGCCCCGCCTGGTCTGGGGAGGTCAGAGCCACAGCATGTGGGTGCTGGCAGGCCACTCCTTTAGGGAAGGGAAGTCAGGGATGGGGTGGCTGCTGATCCGCGCAGCCTGGCAGACGTTAGTTAGACTGCTGGGGAAACGGGGGAACGCTGGGTAGCGCGCCCTAAAGCCGGCCTCCTGCTCTGGCTGGTGCTGGGGGTGGTGTTGACTCAGACTGATCCGACGGCTGAGGGGTCCCCGTCCGGAGCGGCAGTGTGGCGGCTCTGGAATCAGGCTGGCCTTGCCGGGGTCAAGTGCGGGCTCGGCCATCCCAAGGCCGCGTGACTCAGGCCGCAGAGACAGAAAGAGCCAGAGCTCAAATCCCTGCCCGCTGGCAACGCCCCTTCGCCTCTGGGCCTTAGTTCCTTGCTGCAGAATGCGTTTGCGGGAAACCCCCACCTGGCCACTCCCAGGTGGGTGGTCCTGGGTCAGCGTGTGGATGGGATTATTCGACAGGGAGGAGAGGAGGGGTCGAGGAGGGGTCGTGTGAGGCCGCTTCCCCCACCCCCACCCCTGCATGCTGGGCTGCAGCTGGGCACTGGGGAGGCAGAGAGGGGGACCCACAAGGCCCCACCCTGGGAATCCCCCGCAGTCAGGAAGGTGGGGAGGGAAGGAGACGCGAGGGCCACTGCCGGGTCGCTCGGGAGCCGCAGGCTGTGATCAGAGGGGTCTGCACTGAGCAGACACCGGGCAGCGTTTCCTCCCTGCCCTGACACAGTGGAGCCCTGGGGCTTCTGAGGGGGGATGGCGGAGCTCCCACCTTTTAAATGCAGCGGGTTGTGGTAGTGAACTTCCAGGCGGAGAAATCTGGAAGACCCGGGGCCCCCAAAAACGACACCGGCTTCCTCAGGGTAGTAAAAGGCCTGTCGGGGGGAGGGGTGTCGTGAGAGCTCAGGACAGGGCTGGGGGCAAACCTGCCCAGCTGTGGGGGCCGAGCTGCGGGCGGGTGGAGGGGCAGTGGGGTGAGAGTGACCCCCTCCTGCGAGGGCCAGCCCATCACCACCCCCAACACTCTGGGCTGAGCCTCACCCCCAAGCCCCTCCAGCCCCCCTTCTCTGGACCGGTGGAAGGGGGCCGATGGGACCCCCCAGATGAGGCCCATGGGGGCCCCACGATGGGCCCCCTCCCAGCCAGCCCTGGGACCACCCTGTGCACAAAACCCTCCAATTCCGGTTGGAAACAAAGTCAGGACCAGGAGGTGCTAAGCTCGTGGCACTTGGGTTTGTAGCCAAGTCACAGAGGCGGCTCTGAGGGACTGGGGGGATTTCAGGCATCGCGGAGGATGCCGGGCCTTTCCCGGGGCCTCTCGGACGGTGAAGCTGGGAACCAGAGGTGGGGGGACCAGGCCCCAGAGACTCCAGAGGAGGCCCGGGAGACGTGTGGGGGTCGCGGGGACGCACCTTGGCGCCCAGGGCCCAGGCGGCCAGCACGTGGCGGCAGTACTTGAGGCGGTCGGGTTTCATCTTGGAGTCACAGCGTCCGCTGAAGTGAGGGAAGCTGTCGAACTCGGCGGCGCACTGGAAGACCTCCATGTGGTGCACCAGGGCCTCGTTGCCCGCGGTAATGACGGGCTCGTACTGCAGCGAGAGGCGGCCCACTGAGTGTGGGTGACCGGACCCCCAGCCCCGCCCCCCGCTGCTGCCTGGACTCCGTCCAGCTTCCCCCTCCATCGGCCTCTGTTTGCCCATCTGCAAAATGGGCGAGGGATGGGCGAGGCAATTTTGCAATTTCCAGGGCACTTCTGGGGCTCGGGGCTTTGAGGGTGGAGTCACCACCCGGAGCCAGGCAGAATCCGCCAGCGGCCCATAGGAGCTCCAGAGTGAAGGACACGAGGGCCCAGACGGGACATTGCCTGATGCGGTGGGGACAACTGTCCTCACTTGTCTGGGACAACAGCTGGGCAAGTACGCCAGCCACCCGCAGCTCCTTCAGGAGGCAAGGTGGTCCTGAGGTTAGAGCCTGCACCCCAGGCACAGCTCCAAGGCCAGCCCACTCCCCGCTGTGTGACTTTGGGTACTCACACAACCTCTCTGGGCTGTACTTCCTCTATAGAAATAAGGACAATACCTGGTGCTGGGTACTATTGTGCTGAAATGAGCAATCACCTCACCCTTCCCCAGGGCCGGGCAGACAGTGGACACTGAACAGGTACCATCATCACTGTTATACCTCCGGGGCGGGGGGAACGGGTGGTTTAGAGCAGCAGAGTTCTGAGTTGAGCTGCTTTTTCATGGAGGGGGGAGGCGGCCTGACAGACAGACAGACGGACAGACAGCAGTTCCAGTCCCAAGGGAAGGTGCAGAAATCGAGATCTTGGTGGCTTTGGTCTGGGCAGGGAAGCGGGGGGCTCAGAGGCCCTTCGAGGGTGCACAGGGTGGCAGGGGCCAGAGAACACTTGCTGATCCTGCCAGGCTGAAGGTCCAGCTGGGACCATGGACAGTCCCCGGGGTCGGGGACTGGGCAGAGCTGGGGCGAGGACCCAGGCCCTGGACCCCGCGCCCCACATACCATGACAATGTGGTGCCGGGAGAAGTCCTGCGGCAGCTCGGTGATGTAGCACCAGTACGTGGTCTCCCGGTCGGGGATCAGGACGTCGGGGGCACGGATCTCCATGGTGCGGGTGTCCGAGGGCACCGCCGGGGTGGGGACGTCGGGCTTCAGAAGCTGCACCCTCTGCAGCCCCGTCTGCAGGCCCGAGGTGTTGATGGCCTCCAGCGACTGGAACGGCTCCGCCAGGATGCCGTACACTAGGTGCACTGTGCCGTCCTGCGGCAGAGACACGGGTGAGCCAGGCTCCTTGGCAACTCAGTGGACGCCACATCCCTGCCCGCCCACACCAGCCGGGTGACACACCCCGCTCTGGCCTCTGTGAATGGGGAGCCTGGAGGCTCCACGGGGCGCCCGCCGGGATCCCCTGTCTGCGTCATGCGTCAGCTGCGCTTTGTCTTGCCAAGCGCATTCTATCCACGTCCACCTGACACCCAGCCCACCAGCGGCTGCTAGGGCCAACTGAGCCAGGGCCACTGGGACATTTGTTCCCTCCGCCAACACCACGGGCATCAGGAGTGGGCCATCTGCCCTGGTCAGATCGGCAGCGCAGCCCGAGGGGTCACACCCTCTGCAGAACGAAGAACTCCAACGGGCTGGCTATGGGGACACTGGACACGCAAGGCTGCCCTGTCTCATGTGCTCGCACCAGCCCCGCCGGTGCCGGACGTAGAAAGCCCTGCTGGCTGGCGGTGGGCTGGGGTTGCAGGCAGACTCGGGGGTAAGGCTGGGGCGGCTTTCTCTTGGTCATCACTGGCCCAGGCCCAAGCCCCAGACCTCCCAGGGGCAGGAAAGGGTCACAGCCAGACACTGGCCCAGGAAGCTGTCCTAGGCACTCAAGGCCACCACCTACCTCAATGAGGTAATCCTTGGGGTCACAGGTGGCAAAGGGCCTCTTGAAGAGCAGGGCCAGGCCTTCCGGGGTCCTCTGTGCCTGCAGCAGCTGGTAGTCCTGCTGGGCATCCAGGTGGACCTGCCCCTTCCTGTCACTCCAGGCGTCCTGCAGAGACAGGTCCTGGGCTCCGACCTGCAGCTCTGACCTGGCAGAGCTCACTGTGTCGCCAGTGGGCAGGGAGGGCTGCCGGGCTCACTCCCTGTGGATCTGGGGTCCTGCCTGGGCTCGGGGGCCCACTCACACTTTCTAAGTCCATTTCTGCCTGGTGGCAGCAGAGTCCAAGCCCAGCAGGGCTCGCTCCCTCTGCAGCCATGAGCCCGGGCCCTCAGACGCCGGCCAGGTCACGGGCGGGATGGAACGCGGGCATCTGTGTTGCTAAGAAGGTGCCTGAGGCTTGCTAGGCCTCGCCAGGGGTGGCCTCAGACCAGCACCGCTGCCGCTTGCCAACGGGGAGGGGTGGCGACGGCTCCTGGAGCCTCAGGAAGGGGAGACAGGACGGACGAGGACGAGGCGGCAGGAGCGAAACCAGGGCATGGTATCTGAGGTGGCGCACTGCCAGCTGCCCCGCACTGCCCGGGCCTGAGAGTAAGCACCCACAGCATGCTGCGCCCAGCACCTCTCCCCCACCCTGGTCCTAGCCTTGTCGCAGAAGGTAAACTGAGGTGCGGGGAGGAATCGGCCCTGTTTCCCCAGGAAGTGTCCCGGGATCTGTACCCCAGCCCTGCTGCTCCACTGGGCCAGGCGCCGGGGCGCAGGGACACAGCCGGCTCCGGGACGGGCTCGGAGCAGAGAGCCTTCCCCCGCAAGCACCTCGCTCCCCTCTCGGGAACACCGTGCGCCCTCGGCTGTGAGGACTTTCGGTTGTTTCTGTTTAATCGCATATCCAGAGCTAGAACATGCTTTCTTCATTTCCTTGAAAAAATAGAAATCTGCGAGAGATTTTGCAGACTTTTCCCTAGAGAGAAGGAACGCGGCGCGGCCGGTGTGCAGAGGGACCAGCTTTGAACAGAGGCCGAGAGCTCGCCTGCAATGTTTCGGCTGGAATCTAGAATATGTTAGTTGCACGTATTGCTAAAGGAGGAACAGCAAGTCTGACATTTGTTTTCACAGGAATTTGTTGTGCAAATTAATCTCGCCAGTGTGCGGAAGGGCAAAGCCACCGCAGCCTCCCTCGCAGCCGCTGGACGCCGGCGGGGGGGACGCTGTCCCGAGAGGAGCAAGCACGGCTCGGGGCCGGGCTTATGAGCGACCCCAGTGTGAGCAGTGGGGCTCAGCTGCTGCCCCGACTGCTGGCGGCTCAGAACCAGGGCGTCCGGGTCTTTCTCAGCGGTGACCCCCTGGGCCGCTGCGTGTCCTCGTGCGTGGGAGACAGGACAGCCCCGGGGCCCGAGCAGGGCCCTGCCCAGGCAGTGCCGCCCTGTCCTGCCAGCTGGCCCAGCCGCACGGCCTCGCCTGGAAGTGGACAGGGCTGAGCTGTGGGGACTGGAGGGACCAGCTCGGCCCCGGAGCAGCCCTTGGGGACTCACGGCAACCCAAAAAGGTGGACGGGATTCTCCCCACGTCCAGATGTGCGACAGAAGCGGGGCCGGCAGCCGCTGCTCGGCTGGGACTCACTCTCAGACCCTTCCTCAGAGGAAGAGAGGCCGCCTGACTTAGGGGAAACTGAGGCTGCCTGTGTCTGTTTTCGCAGGGAGAGTTGCACTTCACCCCTGCAGAGGCCCTGCTGGCCAGTCCCATCTCGGGAGGAAGGTGGGCAAGCGCCCTCCCTCCTCCAGGGACCCCCTGCAGCTTGTGGGGGGCCCAACGCCCTCTCCAGTCTGAAGGGAAACTGTTGCCCTTCCACCCCTAGGACAGGAGGGGACGGAGGCATTGGAGGGAGGGGCGTGCAGAGCCACCCGACTGTTTCGGCTCAGCTCCACGGGGCGTGTCCGACACTGCACCGCTCAGCTCACCCGCGTGAGCACAGTAGGTCTGCGTGGGCTGTACGGCTGTGTGCTGTGCTTGGCCCGTCTGTGGGCGTGCATGCACTGGGTGCAGCGCTGGGCGTGGTTTGTGGGGGGGCATGAGGTCTGCCCTCACGGGGTGAGCTGGGGGGTTCCGGGGGCCTAGGTGGCACGAGCGTCCTCCGTGGGCAGTCCCACTGTCAGGCTCGCTGTTAGAGTGTGCCGCCACAGACCGTGGAAAGCATCTATCTCCCTTTTTGTCCTCAGACTGGCATCCCCATGACACCCGAGCTTGGGACACGGATGTGGCCCGGATCAGAGTAAGGCAAACCCCGAGAGGCGGCAGAGAAACTCCCTCTGCTGGGACAAGGGGGTGGAGAGAAGCAGAGGGCTGCTGGGACTGAGGCTGGGAGGGCAGGCAGGGAGGAGGGCTCACCGCAAAGTAGGCGCTGTCACCGTCGGTCCAGAGCACCACGAGGTCTGCGTTCTCCAACTCGCCGCGGTCCGACATCCCGAACAGGAGCCCAGCCCGGAGCCGCCGTGCCAGGAGCTGGAAGTGGACGGCCTCCTGGCTGTAGCTGACGTTCCACGAGAGCTCCAGGGCCCCCTCGGGGTCCAGGGGGATGCGGTAGGGGAAGGGGCTCTCGGGGGGTGCCGAGCCCTGCAGCGCAGCCACCAGGATGACCAGGAAGACGGCCACCGCCGTGCCGTACATGGAGGCCGCCTCGCGCACGCTGGGGCTGGGCAGGCTGGCCCAGCGACACCGGTGGCTGGGGGTCTGCATGGCGGGGTTGAGCTCGCCGGCCTCGCCTGGCCATTTATGCCCCGGCCCCCCGCGGGGGTGGGCCCCGGCTGCACCGGTAATCACATTTGTCTGGTGGGGAATTCAATTGTCCCGCTGGCCCTCCCACCCCCAGTGCCCCAGGCCAGCACTCTGCCTTCCGCCTCCCCTAATTGGCACTAATGACACATGGACACCATCAGCCGGAGTTGAAGCAGACAGGCTGCTTCTGTCCTTTCGGACCCGTCTCTGAGGAGCCGTCCCAAAAGCAGGTCTCCCCTGCGGCCAGCAGGCACCTGGCAGGCGGCCCGGCCCAGTCCCCGACAGCATGGGACCCATGCCACCCCCACCCACGGATGAGCCAGTGAGGCTGGAAGGGCCTCTCCCAGGTGGCCAGTGAGCGATGGGCCCTAGCTGCGGTGGCCTGGCCCAACGAGCCCTGCCGCGTCCACAATACTAGAGCACGGCCAATTCCAAACCAAAAACGAGAGGCAATCTCCAAACAGTCCTGCATTTAGACACCCTCCCCGCGGCTGCTGCTCCACTTCTGTCTCTTCTCTGTGTCCCCAGACTCCAGCTGGCACCACGGCTGCTCCAAAAGGAGCAGATGCATCTTGGGGTGGGGTCAGGTGGGCATGGGGTACATCACTGGGGTGGGGGGTAGAGGGGCATGGGGTGCATCGCTGGGGTGGGGGCAGATGGGTGTAGGGGCATCGCTGGGGCAGACTGAAAGTGAGGTGCATGGGGAATGTGCAGGCCACAGGGCGCAGTGCTGGGGTAACAGCCTTAAAGAAAAGCAGGTGACAGGCCTCCCTGTCTCTGAAGCTCCCAAGCCCACAGCTTCCTCTTGCCTAGAGCAGACCTGGTGTAAATTTGAGCCCTCTCAGGGCAGCTGGCCCTAGCACTGTTTCACCCACACCGGCCACAGGGCCTTTGCACAGATCTGCATGAGCCCTGAACGTCAGTCTCATGGATGCACCGGCTCCCACTGTCCCTCTCCCACAGTGCGGACTCCAAATGCGCTGCCACCTCAAGACACTGCTGGATCCTCAGGGCTCCGGCCCTCACCCCACACCCGAATTTGGAGACAGGACACTCTTGCTGGACTAGGAGCCCCCCTTCCCTCCCTTCCTTTCTTTTTTCTCCTGTTTTCCTCCTCCCTCTGGAAGGACCAAGAATCCAGCCTGAGGCGCACACTAATGTCCTGAGGTGGCACCCGCATCGAGTGCTCAGACACTCCCAAGGGCAGGCCTGGAAGCTGGATCTGCCCTGAGCTCCACGCCGTGAAAAGCGTTAAGTGTGTCCGTGTGCGAATGCGGACTTTGGAGACAGTTCTAGCCTCCCCGGCCTTGGCGGTGGGCTCTCTGCCCCGCAGCGCTCAGGCCACCCGCACAGCCAAAGGTCGGAAGAAAGAAAGACCCAGTGACAGACCACAAGACCCGCCCACGGGCCGCACCCAGAGGGCGTCCCACCCCAGCCCAGCAGGTGGGAAGTAAGCACGTGCACACACCTGGCTGCAGGTGTGTCGCCGCCGTGAACTGGTGAGGCTGACTCCCAGGCTGGGGAGGGGCCCTTGGGCCCGGAAAGGCTCGCGGGCTTCGAAAGCCTGGTCTTCCCATCTGGACGTGGCACGTACCCCGCCCGAGAGCACCCAGCACCCACCCTCATCTCCAGCCCGTTCCCAAACCTCCTGCATGCGCCGGGTCAGCCGGCGTCTGGCATCCACGACGACAGCGTGTCCTGGGCATTCCGTCCCAGGACTGGGAGCGGCCATGGCGCAATCGCGATGCCAGGAGCCTCCCGGGGCCGGCGGGCAGGCGCCCGTGTCTCCAGCACACGTGGTGACAAGAGCAGGTGGATGCAGAGGGGACTCACCGGGCCCCACGTGGCACCCCTGGCCCGGGTGCACCCTCTCGGTGGCCTCGTGGCCGTCCAGGTGGCCCCAGCTAGAAAACAGGCAAAATGAGCACGACAGTGACGGTCCGCAGCGGCGGGCACCGCCCCTCTCGTGGGCAGTGCAGTGTCGCGTCCCTGCCAGGGGTCATCGCGTCCCTGCCAGGGCCAGAGCTCTGGGGTCAAATCCTGCTCCGTCCTCCTGATGCCCAGCTGGCCGTCCTCGGAGAAGCACCTGCCTACACAGCCTCCGCCCCACCTGGAGGCGACAAGGAAAACAGGCCCTGTGGCTTCGTCCCACCCAGCGGTCCCGTGGGTGAGAGGCCGGGGCAGAGCCTGGGCAAAGCCGGACCCCGGCGGGCTCCCGCACCCGCCGGCCTCACCCCTCCCGGACGCAGGACGAGAGCACAGTCGCCGCAGCCTCGGGGCGGGCCGCCGTGCGGCCGTGAACACCAGAGTGCTACGCACGCGCGTTTATTTTTAACAGGAATCAAAGACCTTTTCTTTCTGCGACTCGGAACTGGAACGCCGGCCTTCCCCTCGCACGCGGCAGCAGCGATTCAGCTGTTTGCAGAAATAATAATTAGCAAGCGCTAGTGGGTAACAAAAGATAGAAACGAGGCCCAGCCCCCCACGTGGCTCCCCTTCGTCCTCACCAGCCTTGGTGGCGGGATCTGCAGTCGCCCCATCTCATACACAGAGAGGTCAGGCAACACACCTGAGGTCACACAGCCATCAGGGCAGGGCAGGCCCGGCGCCCAGGGCAGGGACCCCAACGCTCTTAGCTGGAGGGCACTGTTCGCCGTGGCAGCCAAGGTCAGAAAAATTCCCCTGGAGTCAGGAGGAGGGGCCGCACGGACGAGAAGTGCAACCACAGAGAAAAATCTGCAGCGGCTGGGGCCGGCCGGAGGGAGCGGCCCAATCCGATGGGCTGCGCCTGCCCTCCCTTGCGCTGACGGATTTCAACAGGAGCAACCCGACCCTGGCTAAGGAAACAGCACTCAGCTGTCCTGCCCTCGCCCTCATCAGAGGTGACTCCTGCCTGCCCTGGTGCTCTGGGACGCGCAGGAGCGCTGAGCCCGCCAGCGCCTCCTTGGGGTGCCTGCGGGGCAGGGGAGCTGGTTCTCGGGGTGGGCGCAGCACCGTCTCCCCCGCTCCCAGCCCCGGCTGGCTCTGCTCTGCGTTTCGGGTGCAAGTTGCCCTCCGGAGGTGGGGGCTGCGCTGGGCTGGGCGGCACGCGGGTGTCACCGACACGGCGTCAGGAAATAAACCCTGCTCGCCAGTGCTCAGCGCCTGGCTTCCCTCCAAGGCACATGGACGGCTGACCTCATTTAGAACCATTTCAGCATTTTAATAAGCCGCTGCGTCCCCGCATCGCTGATGCGTCGGCCTTGCCCGCTGTAACTGCGCCGTCGCCTCTGCCACGTGAGGCCGGCCCGGGCGGCTTCCCAAGTTCCGCGGTGACAACCCAGCAGTGAAGCGATTGGTGGGGGGAGAACAGGCCAGGCTGCTCCCTAGTGACGACAGGGCCTGGCCACAGGACAGCGGGGTCCCCTGGAGGGACAAATCCAACGGTTGAGCTGACGGTGGCAGTAAACCTGGTGTGAGGGGCCGACTGCTACGCCGCCCACCCCGGAGCCCACCTCCAGGGCAGCTCTTCCCCCTGGGGAGCTCAGGACACCTGGCTATGTCCCTGCCTCATCCTGAGCCTAGTGGCCGTGGCGTAGGTTTCAGAGGTGTGTCCTCCCAGGTGTCCCCCAGGACAGGCTGAGCCGCTGTCCTACCTGCGCACAGGTGCTATGGCCCTGAGATTACGGACACTTGGGACAACCCATGGCTTGCGATGTCCAGGGCCTGGGGCTGGAGCAGGGTGGCCCCAGTGGGATCAGCCCGAGGGCCTGGGGCACGGCCACGCGAGGCCTTCCAAGGCTGCTGGGCCAGAGGTGCCCACTGTCCGGGAAGCTCTGTGCTAAGGGCAAGGGGCCACTGACCATATAAGGGGCTGGGATTTAGGGCCCAGGGGCACACTCCGTGGGAGACCCCTTAGCAGGACCCAGAGTGGTCCAGGGGTCTCGCCCCCGACTGGCTTCCGTCGGCCCAGGCTGCCTCCTCTTGAGGCCACGGTGACCATCTGTGTCGAAGGCCTCAGTCCCCACAGACCCACCAGGGCTTCAGAAGTTTAATTGTGCAGCTCGGGGCATCGAGGCCATTTCCACTGTGGTGCAGACGTCTCCCTCCGTCTCCTACTGTCGTCCCCTGCACAACCGACACTGTCCCATCCAGCACTGACGCCTGCCCGCCCATGCTACTCTCTGTCTTCAAGCTTTGACTACTCGGGGGACCCCCTAGAGGAAGAGTCTCACAACATCTGTCCTTTGGGTCTGGCCCATTTCGCTCGGCATAATGTCCTTGAGGTCCTCCCAGGTCACAGCAGGGGTCAGAGCTCCCTTCCTTGAAAGGCGGAATAATCTGCGTCGTGTGGACAAACACACGTGCACCCGCCACCTGTCCGTGCACACCTGGGGCTCCCGCTTTTGGCCGCCGTGAATGGTGCTGCGTGAACATGGGTGTCAAGTCCCTGCTTTCGGTTCCTCTGGGTGTGTACCCACAAGTGGAGTTGCTGCATTGTATGGTGATTCTATTTTTGATTTTTGAGGAGCCATCGCCATTTTCCCGACGGCCTGCTGTGCGCAGTTTGCCCTGGCGTTTCCGTGCAGGATTTGGACGTCTGCAGAGCGTGCGCACGCAGTGTGCTGCTACAGACGGGCTCTCCTGGGTCCTGCCAGCTGCTGACAGACGTGTGGGCCGGGTTCTTCTTCATTAAACTGCTAGCGACAAGGGTGCAGCTCACGCCCTGTGCGCCAGTCCCGTGTCCCCGATTCCCAGACGTGGACAGTGGAGCCGAAGGCAGCGGGGCCTCCTAACCGAAGTCAACCCCCAGGTTCAAGAGGGGAGGTCAAGGGGATGTCGGCGAATGGCTGTTCTGCCACCAGCCAGAGACCTAACTGCCTCCGTGGAACAAACAGTTTCTTGCAGGTAAGTAGGTTTAAGCCTTATTGATGGGCCAAATTAGCTATTGGACCCGGCAGTCCCCCTCCAGCTACAATCAAATGCATCACACGCATAAACACAAATTTGATAAAGCCATTTGCTTTTCAAAGACGAGACGCTGGCAGCGAGCAGGTCTCCACGCCCCAGGCCCTCTGACATTCGCCGAGTAGGAAGCGGCGCAGCAGCAGCGCGACCTGCACACGCTGATCCAATTTCCCCGCCGCTGATCGCGTTATGGAGAGACTCGGCCCCACAAGGCCTCGGGGAAAGGGAGAATTAAAATGACCAGGACAGAGACATCTGCCGCACGTAGGCGGTGAGGAGGCGGCACGTGCCCGGGTGTGGATGACACAGCTCTCTGGGTGGCACCTGGTCAGTCCCTGGGACCACGGCGTGGCTCGGACGGGCGGTCGTTGCACGGGTGTCCATGCCAAAGGCCTGTCTGTCCCGGGAGAACGAGTCTGTGTTTGAATCTCGCTGTGTGGTGCGCCGGCCTCGGTCACCGCGTGGTCACTGCTGAGGGCTCCTGTCCACGCCAAGGGCCGGCAGATGAGCAGCCCTGGGGGACCCCAGTGCCGGCCTCCCTGTCTGGGCTGCCGACGGGGTCACCCCTCAGCTGAAATCATCCGTTGCCATCGACGCTGTCTCAGCATGGAATGGAAAGGATCTTTTTAACCCCAAACACCCACAGGCCTTCCCGCGTTCGGAGACGTGGGAGCTACAGAGATGGCACCTTGAGGGGCAAGGGGACCCCGGGGAGCTGGAGTCCCCAGCAGTAGAGTGGATGGCACCTGCTGGCTCAGAGAAAGGCCCTGGAAGTTGTCGATTATGCTTCTATTTTAAGCATTTTGGTGCCTTAACCCAGGTGACAGTCTAGGGGTGGGCGGGGACATCCTCGGCACCTGGTCTGGAGTCTGGCGAGGAGACGGAGGGGGAGGTGCCGCAGAAGGTGGCCTCTGCCGTGAATCTCGGAGTGTCCCGCAGATCCAAACTGTGCTCTCAGCCCCCAAGCCTCACGCGGGCCAAGGACCTGCGCCACGGGGAGGCCGCTGGACCCAGAGGACCTGCCGGAGCCTCCCTCGCCCCGCAGAGGGGTCCGCCGGGCACCAGGCGCACGTGCCCTTGGGTGTATTCAGTGACATCTTCTGGGGCTACGGTCAAGGCAAACTCAGCAAACTCCCCCCAGAGTCCTAGAGAATGTCGGGAAAATATTTTTGAAAGAAAAACATTCGTAACAGTATTGATTTCTAAACAACGAAAGAGTCTCCTCAGTGCGACAGGCTTCCGTACACATCACAGAAAGATGCGAAGCAGACTCGGAGGGAACCACGTGGCAGGAAGCGTTGGGAGACGCTGCGGATGCTGCCAGCGCTCGGCCCCCGGAGCCGCGGACAGAGGCTGGGGGACGGGCGGGGCAATGGTCGGGGCTGTCACTGCCAGCTGTCAGGTCCCGCTGTCACAGCCGGCCGCATCAGGAGCTTGGCCCTGGGCTCTGCCCCGCTGTGGCAGGCGGCAGAGAGCCCTGAGCCCCAGACAGAGGCGGAGCGTGGTCCCCACAGCAGGGCAGTGGCTGGGGAGCTGCTGACCTCAAGGAAGCATAGGGACCCCCAATCCAGGGACAGTAATTCCCCGCCACCCAGTGGGTCACACGTGCTACCCATCTTCCTCCAGGGGCGTGGCGCAGACACCGCGGCCCAGGCAGACGGCCAGGGAGTCTCGGCGCAAAGACAGGCCTCCACCCACGTGACCACGTGCAGGGAAGGCAGCCGCCGAGGAGAGCTGTCGTCTCGGAGACTCCGGTGCCCGAGGAGGCCGTGCTGATCCAGTCAACGGCAGCTCTAAAAAAGGTCTAATTACTATCCTTAGAGAGCGGGGAGAGCTTATCTTATTCATGAAGCAAGAATGGGCTTTTATATAAAGAGCTAGTTAGGATCATGGGGATTTAAAACAGACGGGCTGAAACGCAGCAAGAGACCCCTGCGGAGCAAATCAGTGCGCGGGAACAGCACGTGCTGCTCGAGGAGCTGACAGGGCGAAGTGGGGAAACTAGAGGGAGGAGGTGGGAGACCGGGGGCAGCTCCAGGTACCACCCCCACATACTGGGCGTTTCCAAACGAGAGAGCGGCCGGGATGGAGGGAGAACACGGCCAAGCGCCCCGGGCCACAGCAGGACGTCCGGCTTCAGAGTCCGTGAACCCACCGGGTGCCACCCAGAGCAAAAGGAGCCAGGCCTGCAGTAGACGCGCGTGGCCCGTTGCCAGGCGTGAGGGTCCGGCCGCTTCCAGACAGAGGGCGAGGAGGAGAGGGCAAGCGCATGAGAGCCAAAGTCGGAGTGCGAGTGAGGATGGGCGTGAGCAGAGAGGCTGCCCGTGTGGGAGTATGAGCTTATTCGCACCAGCTACCCTAGCGACAGGAGACCGCCGACCTCCCCTTCGAAATGCGGGAGAAAATGCGATGGAGTCTGCCATTCCAAACCCAGCGTTCCAGTCTGAGAGCGAAATGAAAACATTGAAACACGCCAGGACTCAGAAATTTTACCAGCAATCACTTTTCTGAAAGAATTGCTCAAGGATGTATTCCAACAGAACAAAAATCTTAACCCAAGAAAGAGGGAGCCAAGGGACAGAGGAAATCAGAGAGAGAAAAATCTGGCAAAATGTAAAGTCTAAGTAACTTTGCTGGCATCAGGAGTAGGACCCACAGTGGTCCCCTCAGCCACACCATCCTGAGCCACCATCCCGCCTAGGGCGGGACGCGAGTCCTCCCTTCATCCGTGTCTAGTGCGCAGCCGTCCTGGTTATCAGATCAACTGTCCAGGGATCGTGGTGCTTGTGTTCAAGTCACCCTTTTGTTGCTTAGTAACGGCCCCGAAGCACAGAGTGGTGATGCTGGCAATTCAGATGCGCCATGGGAAAGCCATCAAAGTGAAAGTTCTTGACTAATTAAGGAAAGGAAACAAAATCGTGTACTGAAGCTGCCAAGATCTAAGATAAGAACAAATCCTCTGTCTGTGAAACACTGAAGAAGGAAAGAGCAACCCGTGCACGGCACATACAGGGTTTGGTGCTATCCGTGGTTTCGGGCACGCACAGAGGGTCTCGAAACGTACCCCCACAGACGGGCGCTGCCATCCACGCTGCCTTCTTGGCCGTACGAATGTTCCAAACATGAGAAAAATACAGAGAACGATACTACAAATATTCCTTTGCTCACCTCCCAGATGCTCCTTGTGTTTATTATGCTATTTGCTTTATTTTTTTAAAAAAAAATCAGATTCAATTAAGATCCTTTTGTATTTCTTCTCAAATGCAATCGATTTTTCATCGCCTATCTAACTGGGTTATGGTAATGGATGTAAAAACTCTGATTTTTTAAAAAAACTGTATCTGTATTTTGTATCTGGCCAACTTGCTAGACTCATAATTATCCTATTAAATCTTCGTCGGGTTTGTTTGAATTCACCAAATGAAACTGTCCAGGTGCCAGTGAGCAGCCACAGAACTGCCGCTCCGGCTCCGAACCGCGTCCTTCACCTCACTCTCCGTCTCGGGGACTCGCCGGGCCGCCCTCGCCGCGGCCAGTGCGGAAGCTCCAGGACGCACCGCTCAGCTTGTCCCCGCTGGCACACGGGCCTTTCCCTGCTAGGACGCCCGCCGCAGGCCGCCGCTCGGTGCCCTGTGCCGGGCTAGCGAGGGACTCTCTTCCTCACATCGCCAGCGGTGCCCACGCTGGTCGGCTGCTTTCTCAGCAGCTGCCAAGACGGTCCGAACGCCTCCCCGCCCTTCTGCTAACACAGACCTCTGCTCACCTCAAAGGTTCTCAAACTTCTTGGCTTTAGGACTCCTTCATGTTCCTAAAAATTATTGAAGACCCTAAAGAACTTATATAAAGAACGCTACACAGTTGTATGGAAGGATAAAGAAAAGAAAACCTAAATCAACCAAGACAAACCCCCGGTCCTCGATGGGAGGGTGTTGTCACATGGCAGACGTGTTTCTAGCACGCACGTCTCCCACGCTGGAGCGTCTCCGAACCCAGACGTGTTCTACCGCAGGGCATCTTGTAGCTTACCTGGCAGCATGCTTTTCCTTCCCAGTAGTAAATGCAGTGACTTATCTTAAAGGAGATGGTGTCTGGTTCAATATGCCCTTTGCGTATCTTGGCTTATTCACTCTGAGCACCCGCCCTGCAAGTAGTACCGGGTTGGTGTGGCCCCGTCGCACGGGTGTAGAATCTGAGCGCGCAGCACTCGGCAACCTGCCAGCCGAGCAGCGCAGAGCCGGAGCCGGAATCCAGGCAGCCTGGGCCTGGAGTCTCTGCCGCTCTGCTCCGCCTCTCGGGGGAACGAACCCTTCAAATCGATCTAGAACTCAAGCTGATCTTAATTAAAGCCCCACAGGTTACCCAGCCTCACAAGTTGACTGCGAAGATCATTCAGAAAAGAACCCAAGAAAAATTTGTCAGACATAAAAGAACATTGCCCGGGACCTTGACCTCGTCGTAACAACTCGCTTGGTAGAGCTGCGATCACGTGCCCGTCTGCCGCGTACCTGTCATGGGTGGGGGCGGGGAGCAGGCAAGGAGACTGGAGGGCCACGCGGGGTCCAGACCCGCCCGGCGGGCAGGGAGTGAGATTTAGGACTGAGCGCGATTTTTCGCCTCAGTAGAGAAAGCGTGACAACTGGCTATTTATGTGTCAAAACAAAATAAAAGCAAGAATAGTTAGACCTCTGACTCACATTCTGCCCACAAAAATCCTAGGTGAGTTAAAAACCGAAGGTCAGAGTATCTGCAGATCCATGTGAAGACGCAGACAGAGGAGTGGGACAAAAGGGACGAGTGACAGGCGTGTGAGGGACTCTCCAGCAGCGAAGTCCACCCCGAGAGACGACTGTCCCCCAGCAGATTGGAAGGCACCGAGCAGACTGGTGACACCCCGCGCTGGCGAGGGTGCGGGAGGCGGCCCTGCCCCGCGTGGCGGAGGAGGCTGCCAGGAGGAAACAGTCACTCGAATTACTCAAATTAGGACACCGGGAGGGTCTGGTGAATGGGGCTGTTTACGAGGAGCAGGTGGGGCAGGCACCCAGGCTGTCACCACACTCCCAGGGAGGAAAGTTGCCAGACCCCGGACGGGGCGGCCCGGGTCGAGAGCAGCAACCAGACGGGACCTCAAACACCCCACTCTCCCCCTTCCTCCCTCATCTCTTGTGGCGTCCCCGTCGGCCGAGCCCAGGGGCAGACGAAGCCACAGGAGCCAGTCAGTGATGCCCGCACAGGACGGCTTCCCGGGCAGAGAGCGGCCATCGGTTCCTTACCTGCTCCCAGGACAGCTGTCACCCACCTAGGAGCCCGGGCACCTCAGGGGAAGGAGACGGGGGAGGGAGCAGAGGGGCAGCCCAGGAAACCCCCTGGTCCAAGTCGCAGACACGAGGCCCAGGAGGGAGCCGCAGAGAGGGCCTCCAGGGACATGGGCTTGGGCCGCAGAGCCCCCTCCCCGGCCACTCTGAGGGGGACGCTTATGTCTTACAAGACGCTACGGTTCTGTTGGTTTTGGGGGGGGTATAATGACCCCAAACTTGTCACCAAAACAAAACAAAGCAAAAGCAAGCCTGGGAAAGGCTGGGCAGGCATGGGGAGGGCGGGGGGAGCCTGGCCTGCAACTCTGGTTTCCTAGCAGGGAGGGTGCCCGCGGGGGCGTGGGAGAGGCGGGAAGCTCTAGTAGCAAGAGCGCTCACTCCCCGTGCCTGAGGCTGGCCCCCATCTGTGAGGTGCTGACCCTATTTTGGGGGGGAAAAAGGGGCAACCAACGGAACCGGCCGGGGTGGTGGGAGGAGGGGAGCGGGGGTGTTTACTGACTGGCTCCCGAGTCCCTTCTGTGCTTCCTGCAGTGATGCTGAGGGCAGATGGATGGCAGGGAGCCGGTGCACCAGCTGGCCCGCCACGGAGGCACCCGCCACCCTGCTCCAGCGGCTCTCCCGCCCACACCGCCACCAATGTGCCTCCAGATGTTCTCAGCGCCCCAGGCGTGTGCTGCTCCCCACCCCCGCTTCCGGGAGCCAGAGTGTTGCCAAGGGGAAGACGGAGCATGCACAGGCCACTCTGTAGCGGGAGAGCAGGGATGGCCCTGGGGGGCAGGAGGAGTGCCCCAAGGGTCCACGCGGGTGGGTGGGTGGGTGGGTGCCAGGGCAGAGGACCGAGGGGCAGGGCAGCCTGCGCAGCTGTGGGCAGCCCACCATCAGAGCCACGGAGACTGGCCAAGGCCCCCACAGGTCCCACCCCCAAGCTCTTCAGGACAATGGGGTCCTGAGACCAGCACTGGTGGGGGGCGGCCAGAGCACCAGGAGGAAGAGGTGGGGCTTGGGGCCCAGCACAGCCCCTGCTGCCGTCCGACACGGCACCCTGCTGGGTCAGGCCCAGCCAAGCCAGCGAGCCCGAGGGTCACCCTCACCACCACCCTGCGCAGCCTCAACTGCAAGTGGGGAAACTGAGGCTCGGGGATGCTGAGTGAAGGACCCGTGCTCACCCATCTCATAATCAGAGGGCCAGGCTGGAGCCTGTTCCGCTGGACTCCGTGCCCCATCTTCCCACTGCGCTGCCCCAGGGCGGGGTGGGCACCCCCAGATCTACAACTCCAGGGGCAAATTCCAGAGCTGCCCACGTGCAGGCCAGACCCCGGGTGGGCCTAGAGGAGACACAGCACGTGCATGAGATTCACCCTGAGAGAGCAAGACTGGTCACCCTGCATCCCGGCCCCTACACTATGCCTGCACGCAGTAGGTGCTCAACAAGTGTGTGAGTCAGTCTACGTGGCCCTAGGCTTAAGGTGCTCATGCTCAAACAGAGTTAAACAATTGTAGAAGAGGCAACATTACAATTTTGGTCAAAGTGCTATGTGATGTCTTTGACCCTCCTGGTCTCCGAGAGACTGCAACATTGGAGCCGGGCCTTGCAGGGTGAATAGGAGTTCACCACTGGGTAGGGATAGGCAGGGAGGGTGTCTCTGGCAGAGGGACCCAAGAGGTGTGAAAGTCTGAGGATGTCCAATTGCTGGGTGTAGCTGGGGCACCAGGCCTGGGGCGGGGGAAGGGGCCTTGAGTGGCGTGCCGAGGGCTGGACTCCATCCTGGAGGGGGGAAGGTGCCAGGGCTTCCTGCAGGGGAGGGTTCCCTGGCTGAGAGAGCTCCAGACACGCGCGGGATGGGCTGGGGAGGTGGGGAGGGGGCGTGGGCGGGGGGGCCGAAGACCCCCCGGGTGCCTGGCGTGGTCCAGCCTCCCCAGGGCAGCTGACCGAGCCGGCTCTGCCCGTTCTCCAGGGAGCCCGGGGTGTGGGGACGGGGCTCTGGGCTGCTCATCATCCCCATCCGCCTGGCCGGCCACTTGCCCGTTGCTGCCTCGGTGTCCCCCTCTGTCCAACAGGAAGAATGGTGGTGGCCAGTGGCTCCAGAGTGGGCTACACGCCTCTGGATGACGGGCACCCTGGGGCCAGCTGTGTTTTCAGGGGACACCGCATCCGACTCCGCAGAGCCCCGGGCAGATGCTTTCTCACGAGAACACCATTCATTCACTCCACACACAGCTGCCGCAGCTCGTGCTGGGCGACAGCAGAGAATAAGAGACGCGGAGCCCCTGCCCCGCGGCTTCCAGCGCAGAGGGCAGAGGAGGAAGGAGCAGACGGCGGCCGCTGCAGAAGCACCAGGGCGGTCAGGAGAATGCGCAGGCGCGGTGCAGGCAGAGGCTAGGTGGGAGAGCCCGGTGCAAACCGTCCCCCGGGGCATCTTCCCAGTTCACAGCTCGGGGACGGGCCCAAGCCACGGGGGTCACCCGCTCGTGAACAGACCAGTGCTCTTTCGGCTGCCCTAGGCCACGGAGGGTGAGGGAGGTGGCGGCTGAGGCCAGAGCAGGAGGGAGCTCAGGCCCCCACGGCCCCCGCAGCTCTGGCCGCCCCTCGACCCCTGCGCCGGTCTGCGTCCCTGCCCTGCCACGCTCACCTGGCATCCGGCAGTCAGCCCTGCCACCCCCTCTTTCTCTCCTCCTGCGCCCTCCTCTCCCCTACTCCAAATCTGCCGTCGTCGGCCAGACGCCGGGCTGGTGGCTCTGGCAGACTCTGACAGGAGGGCAGGGCAAGTCCAGGTCTTTGTCCTTGTGCCCGAGAAGAGACCACGTCCGTGGGTGGCAGAGCTGCCGTGGGCACTCTCGGAGACTGTCCTGAGGGGAGGAACGGCTCTTCCCCCTCTGAAATGAAAGGGCGTCCGTCTGGCGTGACAGTTTGCTGTCATGTCACGGTGCCGGCCTGTGTCCGTCACGGAAGCGCTCTGCTTCCATCCTGTCACTGCAATGAGCAGGGCTTGGCGCCCGCCACCAGCCTGCGCTAATGGAAGCAGAAAGGCTGCAGGCAGGTTGCTTTAGTTTTAGGTTTGCCTCGTCCAAATGGGCAGTCTCATATTTTTATCTCTTATTTTTTGTCATGATAGATCCGGGGTCGTGCCTTGGGCACAGACATGTGGTCAGTGTGGATGTCGGGCCGGCGGGTCCTGGCCGCTGTGTGGCCTCAGGCGGTCTCTGCCTTCTCCAAGTCTCAGGGTCTCCGCCGGCAGTGGAGGGAGTAGGAGACTGTTCCTGCCTCGCTGGCCGTCAGGACAGATTAGTGACAGTCACGAGATAAGTGTGAGCTACCGATCGTGCGCCCTGGGCCTGCTCACCTCAGGGGACCCGGTCCGGCCAACCTCGGAAACCTCACCCACCTCCGGGCTCCCAGACACCGAGGACTCTGGCCTCTGTCGCTGCACCCAGGGTGTGTGGCAAATGAATGAATGCATGCGTGCACGCACCGCCTGGATTTGCTCGCGCTGGGAAGGGCTGGTGCGGCTGGGACGGGGAAGACAGGTTGGGAGCACTCAGTTAGTGCTTCTCTGGAGTAAAAAATCCCCGAAAGGGAGAACGGTTCTGAAACAATAAATCCTCCGCAACTCCCACCCCAGCCTCCTCCGCGCCGCGGGGACCTGTCAGGATGAGCCGTGATTCACCGCGGGAGCCCGAGAGACCCTTGACGGATCCCCGGGAGCCTCGCGCAGCGCCGTCTCCTCCTCATCCATCACCGCGGTGGTTTCTAAAGAATGAGCACATCGAGCCTGCTGTCACAACGTTTTAAAATGTTGCAGTAATTAAAAACCACCGTAATTTCTTTTCAAACAGGCAAGGCTGTCTCCCAGCCAGGGCCACGGAAACACCCCACACGCCACACGTGAACCCACACCCGCATGCACGCCCCACGTGCCGCCCGTCCCTTGCACGCTTGGTCGTCTGACCCCCTCGCCCTCTCCTGCACGCTTTGATGCCGCGTCCTCCCGGTCCTGCCTAAACAATGCCCAACCTAAAAGCTCAACCTGGGAGGCAAAGTGCGCTCCACCGAACATCACAAAATAATCTAGATTTCTTGCCGTTGCCCATCTCCCAATATTTCTTAAAAACCCACCTACTCTCTAAATGGGCTGGACCTGGACAGGTCTTTTGGAGCTGGGAGACCCAGGTTCAGTCACATAAATGGATCCAGCACCGGGCCCACTCTGTGAACCGCTGAACCCCCACCACTGCAGACTGAGATACGAGAACAACTCGACAACCAAACAAAGGTTAATTTAGTAACTGCCTGAAGCGCGGCTGATTTCCATAAGTAGCAACCGCTTCTGCCTTTGGCCTGGTGCCAGCTTGGGGGAAGACGAACTCGGAAAGCCTGGTGGGAGTCTCTCTTGGTGCCCGGACAGCCCAGAAGCCGGATCAGAGGCCAGGGAGGGAGGCCCAGCGCCGGCCAGCCGTGCTCCCCTTCTGAAATCTCACAGACCCCACACTGGAGGGGTCCCCAGGTGCCAGCCCTGCCACAGTGGACGGTCACCTCTGCTTCGACGTGTCTAGAGACAGCGACTCACCCCTTCCCGAGGGTTCCTAGAGAGGGAATTGGAAGAGCTCTTGGCTGTGGTTCTCCGGATCCTGGCAGGAACATTACTCCTTGAGCACTTTGCCCCGTCTGCCTTTGCAGAATGAGACTGTGGGTCGTAAACAGCCGCGGGGTGCTTGCCCTCTGCCTCCAAGAACCCAGCGCCCTCCATACGAGCGTGTGCATGGCCGTGCATGGCACGCGGGTGTGATTGGAGGTCATGGTCCCTCACCACTAGCTTTGGTTTCCCTATACATCCAGAGCGCACAGAGCCCCACAGAGAAACAAACGCGGTGCCTCCCTTCCAGAGGTGAACCTTTGAGTGATGGGGCATGCACCCTGGCCCCCGAGAAGTGGATGGACACAAAGCTTCTGTTTCCATAGCATCAAGCTGATCTTACAAAAGCCCCGTTTGCCCCGAGTGGAAAACGAACCTCTGTAAACCGCGGCACATCTTCCCACGTGTTGGGGTTTTTTCAACGGACTTGGCCATCTGTTGGCTTTGGGTTACATCCATGAAGCGCTGTGTTGTGGGAAGACACTGAGGGTGAGGACAGAGTAGCTGCCACCCGCTCAAGTTGCCAGGAGACTGAAAAGCATATTGTAGTGGAAGGGGTGCCAGCAGGGTGGCAGAATGCTGCTTCTCCGCCCCCAGGCCTGTTTTTGGCCAACCTGAAAGAACTGCGCGTAACTGGAGCCCTTTTTGGCGCACAGCAGGAGCGCTGGCTATTTATGGAAACCTGGTGGTGAATTGTTTCTGTCGAGCCAGACAAAAGGCTCCTTCTTATCTCCCCCTACCCATTTTTATTTTTGGAAATTGGGTTTTGCTTAAAATTAGGGCACGCTTTTGTACACAGAGGATGAGTTAGGTGGTGACCATCTGGCACCGCTACCCAAATGAAAGCTGTTGAGTGCGGCCACCTCCTTGCGGGCTGTGTGACCTTAGGTAAGTCACTTCCCCCCTCTGTTACCATCTGTAAAGTGAGGATAATACAGACAGCTACCTTCCATATCGTGGGTAATATCGAGTCCTGGTTTGAATAAAATGGGCTCGGTTTTAAGCAAGATCGCGTCATCACGAGCATCAGGAACACGGCCCTCCGCACAGCCCGGGAGAGAGACCGGCGCGCAGGAGCTACGAGTCTGAGCCGGTTCCACAGAGGTTCGGCCGCTCAGACCCACAGCTGCAGGGTCTGCCGAGTGAATGGAACGTAGACGCGGCGAGAAGTGGCGGCACGGCGCTGGGGCTGGCTGGTGAAGACGGCGCTTGGCGGCGATGCCACTTTTAAAATTCTCGGCACACACTTGCCAGGATCTAAGCAACCCCAAAATAAAAAACAAGTTGCTCAGTTGTCATAATGGGGCTTTTGACTAAAAATGTTGATTTAAAGGACTCCCGCGCCGACTCCTGGGGCATCGACGGGCTGGTGTGCATCTGCCCCTGGCAGCAGCGGTCTCGCGCTGTCTCTCTCTCTCTCCTTATATGGAATTTCTGCTAGTGTTTACCACCCTTTTTTCTAGGTGGGAGTAGTTGGGGAGAAAATGGAAGATCTGGAAGAAGGGTGTTAGGAGCGATGCTTGGGAGCCGGTCAGACCCAACTCAGGCCAGCTGCTGCTAGGCCCGAAGGTCCCATCGCAAAGCCAGGGCAAGGACAGTGTCTACATCTCCCCGTTTCGCGGAGGGGACTAGATGAGCCCTGCACGCAGTGTTAGCCTCGTGTCTGGAATGCATCGAGTGCATAATGGGTGGTGTTTATCCCGAGATAAGTGCCCGGTGGAAGCAGGTACTGCTCACAGTTAATTAGCGAATCAAACACAGCCGCTGGTCCCTTGGGAAATGAGGCAGGTGACTTTAATTATCCTGCTTGGAAGGGACACAGATACACACAGGGCTGGGGCCAGCTCTTCCCATCAGTTCAGAGAAATGAAAGATTGTCAGTTGGCTGTAAGGAAACTCTCCATGGTCAACGTGACCTGACCGGCTCTGAGAAACTTGGCAGGGGGCCCTTGCTGGGGGGCCGAGCAGGGGAGGGGGCAGGAGGGCACCTGGAGCTTGTCTGTCCGTGCCCCGTTTGGCGTGAGAGCATCCGCCTCTCGCACCTGAGCACGCGTCGCTCACCCTCCTGTGCCCGGCCCATCTGTGACGGGGAGATGGACTCCAAGCAGTGATCTCTAGAATGGGGGCGAAGCACGGTCGTGGGCGCTACCAGGATGTCGCATCTGAGAGAGAACTTAAAGCTCAACAATAATAAAGGCAGCCGTTGATATGTTGCTCTCAATGTGCCAGGCACAGCCCTCAGTGCTTTACACGTTCTGACTCCAAAGCCCTTTTCTTGCCAGATTTCTCATTCCGGGGTCCCTGTGACTGCAGCCTCTGCCTCTGCCGGGGTACATACAGGGACAGAGGCCACTGCCTCTCGTCGGGGCACCTCTTGCACAAGGAAGGGCCTAGGATCAGAAAGTTCTGCCCCATCCCCAGCCCAGGTCTGCCTTGCTTCAACTCCCAGCCATCGGTCCTGGCTCTGCACTCTGGGCCAGGTGGGAGAGGTCTCGGAGGATCTGAAGGCAGCCACTGCCCCAGACACCCACCTGCCCCGGGCAGAAGTAGCACTGCCCTTCGCCCAACAGCCAGGTCCTGCTGACCCAGCCGATGGAAACCAGTCACCTGGGCGAGCCCTTATTAAGCACTTCCGTTGTGCGGGGACGCTAGACAGGGTAGAATTCCATTCTCAGACCAACATCAGAGGTGCTGCTGTGAACCCCATTTTAAAGATGAGAAGCGGAAACTCGGCGAGGGAAAGGGACTTGCCCCAAGGTCGCACTGTGGCTAAGCTTCGGCCCGACTCCAGATCCTAACGCGGCAGAAGCCACGGAAGTGGCGCGGAGCAAAGAGAGCCCGCAGGGGCTGCCAGGCTGGGGCCACCCCAGGCCCCGCAGGAGGTCGCCAGCCCCGGGCCCGCAGGACGAGCCATCAGCACCGGGGACAGCTCCCAGCCGCTCCCGGCATCCCCCGACGACGCGCGCGCGGAGCCGGCGACGCGCGCTCCTGCCAGGCTCGGGCGCGCGCCCTCCCCGCCAGCGCGCGCCCTGCGCCCGGGACTGGGCTGGAGCCGCGCGCGCCGCTCGCAGGAGCCAGCCCGGGCGTCCGGAACGGCGGCCGCAGCGCGCAGCTGGCAGGGGCTCCCGCCCAGGCACGCAGTCGCCTCCCCGGGGGCTTCCCGGGCCTCTCGGCGCCCACCTCGCCCGCCGGCCCCAGCAGGCGCCACGGCCCGGCCTGGGCATGAGCGGAGGCTACTAGCTGCGCCCTGCCCGGGACGGACGCCCGCCCGCCCCGTCACGTGCGCCCAGGTCCCGGCCGGGACAGCACCGTTCCCATGGTTCAAGGTAAGGGCCGAGCGGGCGCGCGGGTCACGGGGTGTGGGGGCGGACGACGCAGGCTGGGGAGCACCTGCCTGGTGCCCACGTCTGGAGAGCCCACTGCAGCCCGCCTGGCCGCCTTGCGCCAGGTCCCTGCCCTACGCAGCTGTCCGCCTCGTACCCCGTCCGACACCGTCTCCCTCAAAGTGCGCCGCTGTGGAGGAGGCTGAGACGGGAGGAGCAGCGCGGGCCTAAGGGAGAGGACGGGACCCACGGTAGGAAGGGACGCTTCATTTCCCTCCAGCAGTGGCCTGGGGGGGTGGGGGGCAGTACTAGGGAGGGAAAGTTTCCCAGAAGAGCCCAGGGAGACCTGGCCCCATTCTTTCCCTGCCAGGAGCTGAGACCTTGTCATTCACCGAGATTTGCCTGTGCCAGACCCCATCCTGGTCACTTGACCTGCCTGTTATCCCTCATTCAACCCCCCCAACGCCCATGAGAAAGGGGACATTGGCCCCACTTCACAGATGCAGAAACTGAGCCTCAGAGAAGTTTGGTCTCTTGCCAAAGGTCGCACAGCCAGTAAGTGGCAGAGCCAGCCTCAAACCCACCAGCCTGTCCCCACCGCCTCACACCTACCTTGGTCTGTTTGGAGCCTTGGCTTGAACGGCAGGCGGGGGGCACCAGACTGGCATTTGGGATTTCCCAGCCAGGAATGAAAAGACCAAACACGAAAACCCAAGAGAGATTTCACATCCACCCTCGGGCTCCACTGCCTCACCCCACTCAGTGTCCCGTCTTCCTGTGACCAGGGACTGCCTGGGCACAAGTGGCCCTGCCAGAGAGCATCTGGAGCAGCCCCAGTGGCTCTGAGACAAGAAGCTTAAGGGTCAAGTTCGTGGACCCTTCTCTAGGAGAGTCCTGGAGGCTGAGCCCAGGTCCCCCCGGCACCTTCCCCAGGAAGCCTGAGCTCGGGAGTGCCGGAGAGATGCTCCGCCAGCCCGCTTCCCTGCGCTCCCCTGCACCCCTGCCAGCCCAGGCTCTTGGGGGGCTCCCAGGGACAGTGAGAACTTCCAGCACCCCAAAAGTTCAGGCTGGGAAAGCACCTGTTTCCATCTTCCCACCTTTCCTGCTAAACAGAATTGTGAGCAGAGCCAGGGTGACCAGGGCTCTGCCCACCTGAGCAGGCGGGTACAAGTGCTCCCTGGGCTGGGGCTGGTGGCTTTAACTCTCCGTGCGCTGACTACAAGCTTTCTAAACAGCTTGGGTGCTGGCAGCTTGTGCAAAAATCCCTCCCCCCTTGAGGGAGGGGGTTCAGGAAACGTGGGGTTTTGTTCACTCGTCCTGCTGTGTGACCGCAGGTTTATTGAGCAACTACATGATGCTATGGAAAAAAACGGACAGGTGGTCTTGGTGCCCTGGACCCCGCTGGGCTTTGGTTTCCCCATCAGCTGGATTTCTGTGGGTCTGGCTGGTCTGGACCCACCTGGAAAGCTTGGAAAGGGCCTGCTGAAGGGTTCGGAGTCTCGGAAGGACCCACAGGCTGTCCCAGCCTCAGCGCCCCAGATCACGGGGATGGTGGTGGGAGCACCAGCAGGCCTGCGCGGTGTGCCAGCACCGTCTAGAACACTGGCACACGCAGTGTGCAGCTTCTCCACGCTCGCACAGAGCCCCTGTCGGCCTCTTAGGTTGAGCCCCCAAACGCACACGGGCTCTGCCAGCACAGCCGGTGAACACGAACAAGGGCGCCTGGGAAATGGCGGGCGCAGACGGAGAGGTCACGTTCTGCCCAGTTCTGTCCACCTTGCTGGGTGACCTTGGACAAGCCACTTTCCCTCTCTAGACCTTCTATAAGATGATCCCCTTTCTATAAGATGATCAGGTGGATCATTTTATGTCCCTACTGGTCATGGCGGCTCTGTCCCTCTCGGCCCCGAGGCAGTGGGGGAGGCCGGGGGAGTGGAGTCCTTCCCTGTGCGCCCTGGCGTTGACCGGGTGCCGAGTGGTTTTGAGATCTCCGGGCCGACCTGAGTTCAAGCCCCCAGTCCCTGCCAACCCTACTCCCCACTCACATGATCACCCCAGTTTTTCACGTTTGGGGCCCAGCTGCAAATCCCCGGCTCTTGGTGCTGGTCCTGGGTGAGGCTTCTCAGCACGGGGACCCACCCCTGCAGGGGGACCTCTGGCTCCTGCCACGCGGGCCTGCTCTGCAGCGCTCGGCCGGGAGGGATTTATTTCACCTCAGTCAGTTACATCTGACTCTGACCTCCCGGGCAGGAGGGGAGGCACAGTGGCGGCCGGGCCTCGCTCTGTCCCCCACCCAGCTCCCGCCCCACTGCCACCTCCCCCCCAGAGTCGCAAGTCCTGATCCGTGTGTCAGTAAGACGGCAATTCGGCAATTCGTGTGGTGGAGAGAGTGGATTCCAGGCCGTCGCTCGGCACCCCCATGTGCAGGAACCCTGGGGGGCCACCGTGAACCCGGGCCCAAGGCTGCGGGCGTCCAGCACTCGGTGTCAGGCCCACCCTGCGGGGGCCGCAGTGGGGCTGGGGGCTGCTCCGCTTGGCTCCGCTGCTGTTCCTGGCGCTGGTTTTCCCCGCAGAGCCTCAGGCCCGTTGGACTTGCTCCAGCGGGGGTTGGACAGGTCCCGCGTCTTCAGCTCTGGGCCCCCCTTCCACTCCGGGTGGGGCGGGCTCGTGCCGTGGGCTGCACTGGTCTCTCTTCCCGAAGCTTTGTTCCCTTCGGAATTAGGACCCTGAACAGGCTCACGCTGTTGAATCTCCCCCAGCCTTGGCCCAGCCTCCCTCGCTGCCGTGCAGGGGTGCGCTGGGGAGACAGCCCTGCGCCGGGGAGGGGGCTGCGAAGGACCCGTAGACCGGGGACCGAGGAGCGAGGTGGGGTTCAAAGCCCGGCTCTGCTGCTCCCTGGCTGTGGGCTCCTGGCTTTGAAGTGGGGACCGGGCCCCTGCTTCCCTGGGGCCTCGCACAGGGCCGGGGGCTGGAGAGGCCGGTGGGGTGGGATCAGGCCACTGGTCAGCCCTGCACCGAGATCCCACAGGAGCCACAGGCCGTGGGAGCCTGGAAGGGACGCAAACACGCTCAGGCTGCAACAGGGAGGCGACCTGGGGAGGGAGCCTGTGGCCCGGGGCTCCCGAGGCCTCTGCGTCAGCCCAAAGGGGAGCATGGAGGCCTGGGCCGTGCTGTAGGAGATGGGCAGATGCCAGGCACACGGGTGGTGACATGTGCGCTGGGGCAATGGGAAGTGGCCCAGGACTGAGCAAATACCCCCTCTGTGACACTCCTCCAGGCCGAGTTCAGGCAGAGCCCACCTTGGCCAGAGACCGTGGCGGGGGACGGCTGGGATGGCCACGTGTGAGCAGTGAGGACGCAGCCCGCGGGGCATCCTTCAGCCGGAACTACATGTCAGCCCGTTCATCCCGCCTGGCTGGGTGGTGCCGCCTGTGCTCTGGGCTCTGCCAGCCGTCACGGAGGGTGTCTGTGGGTGCCCTGGCCAGGCCCAGCCGGTCTCCTGTACCCTGTACTCGGCTTTCCCAGGTGGCAGAGGTGGGAGAAGGCTGGACCACCTGGGAGGCCCAGGTGGGGGCTGGCAGGGACCTGGGCAGTGGCCCGGGAATAAGCCAGGCTCCCAGGGCTGCAGCCTTGTCAGTCACATTCCCTGGCTGCTGGGGGTGGCAGGGTGGCCGTGTGGAAAAGAGCACAGCCATGTGTATGCCCACGCTGTGTGTTCTCAGTGAACTTACTTAGCCTCTCTGGGCCCCAGGTTCTTAATTCAGAAAATGGCAATAATGACATCCACCTTGCAAGATGTGCCACCTTACCTCTGGGCCAGCTGACCGGGAGGAGGGTCCATGCACTGCTGAGCCCTCGAAAAGGCCTCTCTCACAGGCTGCGTCCGCCCCAGACGGCCCCAGCCAGCGTTCCCTTCCCAGCTCATCCATAGCCTCGGGGCTGCAAGCAGGCAGACCCCACACAGTGGGACGGCTGTGGCTCCCTGACCACGGTGTTCACGAAAGGCAGAGCTGTGGCCTCCTGCATCTCAGTTCTTCCACCCAGTCACGGCTTCTGCATGCACCGGTGATGGCGGAGCTGGCCCTCGGGGCACTGCCTGGCTGGCCCTGGGTGAGGGCTGGGCCTGCAGGCAGCTCCCGCGTCCCTGGAGCGTAGACCTCTCTCTTGCTGTCACTGTCCGTGTGCGCCGTGTGTAGTTGCACATGACTTATAAATCCGGAACAGCGCTACTCAGACGTGGTCCGAGGACAAGCAGCGTTCGCGTCCCTGGGAACCTGTGAAAAATGCGGGTGCTCAGGCCCCTCCAGCCCCGTCTGAACAAGCCCACAGGGAGTCTGTGCTCCATGAAGTGTGAGACGCGCACTGCGCCACACGGCGGCGCGGTTCTGTTTGCACAAAGCTGCTGTAGGGAACCACGTCTGCTTCATGCTGCGTACGTGATTAATCAGTGTACATTAAGCTCTAATATATACTGAAGGGTTTTCACTGAAAGAAAGGCCTGCTTTCTGTCGAGGAAGCCCGGCAGTCCAGCTTTTGTCGGTCTTGCAGTTTCCTGGCCAGGGCCCCCAGCGCCCAGCGCTGTGGCAGTATGCGTGTCAGCCGCAGAGGGCGCCCGGGGGCCAGGCTGTGCGTGCTCCCTCCTGCCCTTACCGTGACAGGTCTTGGCAGTGTCTGCGTGTCCACAGCCGTTCTCCCGTGCGTCCGCCTGGACCCCTGTCAGCAGCGGTCGTGTAGGTCACGCGCAGGCTCTGCTCTCCGTCGTGCTCATTTTATAGACTTGTTCAGCGACGTGATCGCTCCAGGCCGGGATGCCATGGTGGGGCGTGGGACGTGCTCTTGTGAATAGAGAGAAATAGCGGCGCCGGCGCAGCTCTCTGTGGACTGGACGTGGGCGCAGGGCAGCAGGGGCCCAGACCCCAAGGCACACCGTGGGCTGGAGCAGGCGGGAGGGCTTCCTGGAGGCAGGGCTGGAGCTGCGCCCTGAGGATGAGCGTGAGGGGGAGCGGCAGGCGTGGCACAGAGACGGGCAGGACGGGCAACACTGTCTGTTGGCGCTGGCTGGTAGTCGGCGGCCTGCCAAAGATGCCCCTGGATTTTCTCCTCTCCCTTTGAGGGTGAAAGGGAAGCAGCGGGCCACTTGCTGCCGTCTCGAAACCGTGCTGTGACCAGCCGGGGTTGGGTTTCCCATGCACTGTCCCCCGCTCCCCTCCTCCCGCCCCTCTGCTGGCCCAAGACCTGCCCCTGCTTCCCCCCCACTGTGGATGAGCGAGGGGCGCTGCACCCAGCTCTGCCTCAGCTCACCCTCGCCCCGCGCCGGCCACCCCTCCACACCGCCACCTGCCACCATCCCCCTGGCATCAGCCCCTCCTTTGGTCAGGAGTGCTGGGAGGCAGGGGAGGAAAAGGTCGTGGGTGGGGAGCCCTAGGGAAGGGGGCACCCCCCATCGCAGGGGCCGCCTGGGGCAGCAGTGGCGCTTTGAAGAGGGCCTCGCCTTTGTGTTTGAAACGTCCGTTCACATCTGGTCACCGATTCCAGGGTGTGCTGGCCCCACAGTCTCACTGGGTGGTCGGGGAGCTTCCCTAAGGCAAGATGAAGATGTTCATTTCTGCGGCTCAGAGGCAGGCACCCTCCACACGCCCCTTCCCCGGTGCTGGCCTGAGGGGGGTCCACACCCCGGGCCGGGAGCCCCGTCTCAGTCCCCGCTGAGTGCCTCCACTGGTCGTTGCCTCGAGGGGCCGAGTCTGGAGCACGACGTCGCTCTCTGGCAGGAAGGAAGACGGTGTGAAGAGTGCGCTGTTTCCCTGGGAGATGGCAGCTTCCGTGCGCGGCGCTGGCGGCCGTGAGCCTCCGCTCTTTACCTGCGTTTGGAGTCTGTTTGGCTGAAGCGCTCGCCTCGCAGGGGCTCCCAGCTCCGGGGGACCCATTCGCAGAGTTAAAACTGCAGCCAGTCCAACTTTAATTTTACCTTCACGAACTTCCCACACGAGAATTCCCTCTAATTACTAAACAGATCTCTATTTCAAAGAAAAAGATTGTTTTACCACACAGTGTGTTGAGTAATCAGTGTTGTGGCTGTTTTTATCGCCACTGGACTGGGCCCTGTGGCTCCCTGCCGGCCTGGCCTTCCCGGGAGCCCCGGGGCAGGAGCAGAGGAGGGGCCGGCCGCAGGGAGGAGAGGGAGCCGCGGGCGCTCTGAACAGGCTCCCGGGGTAGGACCCGCCAGCCCCGCCCGGGCCCTGACTCCCGCTGGTGGGCGCAGCTACTCTCCTAAGCCTCTCTGTGCCCTAGATTCTCCGTCTGCAGAGTCGGGCATGGCTCTTCCCCCGCAGGGTGGTGATGAAGCTTCGTCGTCACCCATAGATGATCCTGGACGCCCAGTGGGCGTGTGACAATGGCGCCTGACGCTGGATTCCGGGCTCTCTGGGCACCGCTGGGGGCGGGTGGCCCCGGGTGGAGCTGAGGCCGAGATCTCAGACCAACACCCAGCTGCAGGGTCCCGCTGGGGTGGCCCCGCTAGTCCACGGAACTTAAAGTGGGGCGGCGAAGCCGGGAAACGCATACCCGCGGCGCACACCCCTGCCCTGGCTGCCAGGTGGCCAGCGGTCCCTCGGGATGGGGCAGGCTGCCGACTCCGCCTTCGCCTCTGCCCCTCGTTCCAGGTCAGCGCTGCACACTCGCGCACGCAAAGACACGTGCACAGACACACACGGACACACACACACGCAGGCACACGCACACACACGCAGGCTTCAGCGGCTGTCGGGCTTGGAATGGGGTCCAAGATCTGAGCAAGAGGCCGCGACAGCCATGCGAGGGGCGGACGGCGGCTGCAGGTGGGCAGACACGAGGAGGCGGGGCCAGTGCCTGGCAAAAAGGCCGAGTGGCTGGAGCCCAGAGTCAGGACCAGAGGAGGGTGAGGGACAACGCCGAGGGAGTGAGGCCCAGGCCGGTGGCGACAGCAGCCGGGAGGTGCAGACGGAGGGTGCAGGGCTGCTCCCAGGGAGCAGGAGGGCAGCACCCTGAGCAGGCGCGGCCGAGTCCCGCGGGGCCGGCTGATGCCAGCCTCGTCTCCCCGGGCTCTCTGCGGCGCGGCAGGGACCTCGGGGCGTCTCTGTCTGGCCGAGCAGCCCGGGCTTTCCTTTCCCTGTCTGCTATTTGCCGGTGACTCCGACCCGTCCCAGAGCCACCTGTGAAGTAAGGCGGGGACCCCCGTCTCCCCCACCCTCGGGGCTGCTCTCCAGGGAGATGCTACACCCGAAACCTCCACCGAAGCTGCGGAGCACTGAGGAACACAGGTGTGATTCCAGTTAGCCACTGACGTCACAGTCCTGGGGACAAGCGGCCCCTCCGCCCTCCAGCAGCAGAGATTGTCCAGCGCCCCAGCGTGCCCCACCTCCTCACCACAGCCCGCGCAGCCCGCGGCTGTAGCCATGGAAACTGCCTGTAACCTTTTGGATAGCTAAAGTATACATTGTTTTGTTTGTTGTTTAAAAAATATTTTACATGGATGTCTCCTTTGTTTTCACACCCCTGTGGCGATGGGTTTGGCTGACGTGTAAGACACGAGGTCACTGTGTGCCCAAGCCCTGTGCCTCGCTCTGCACCATGCTTGCACCAAAGGACCCATGTCCAAGGGGCCGGGGTCACTGAGGGGAGAGTCCCTCCAGAGCTGCCATCCCCTCCACCCGGCCTCCGCAAGACAAGCCACACTGCGCCCAGGGACCCGTGAGCACAGCCCCGCCCAGCTGGCCCCGGAGGGGTCACAGAACTGCCGAAGGCCCGGCAGGGAGCTCCGGAGCGGCCCACTCGGATGTTGCCACCACTGCTCAGGTTGGGCCTCTGGGAACCCAAACCCGGTGAGAAAGTCAGAACCCGCCAGCGATGGGTCCAAAGGGCGTGCCCTGGCAAGGCACGGAGCTGGGGACCCTCCCGGAGTAGTCTGGAAGGAAGAAGACTCGAATGTGCCTCTTTATTTCACCGGCTCTTCTCTGCAGAGCACATTCCGGGTTGACGGCTGCGGCTCTTTTTTCAGTACTTGAGGGCTGTCGTTCCACTGTCCCCTGGCTTCCATTGTCCCCGACGCACAGTCTGCCGCCATCCTCATCCTCGCTCCTCCGTGGGTTGTGCACCCCTTTCTCTGTTTTAGATTTTCTCTTTGTGGCTGGTTTAAGCCGTTTGGTTATAATGTCCCTTGGTGTTTTCTTCGTGTTTCTTGTATTTGTAGTTTGTTGAGCTCTGTCGGGGCCCCGGAAGGCAGACGACGGTGCCCGGGAGCTGGGCCTGCCTTCCCAGAGCCGCCTGCCGTGGGACCAGCGCAGAGTCCGCCCGCCACATTCGAGAGGCAGGCGCCGCTGTCGCAGAGCCCGCACTGCCCTGGGCGGGTCCTTTCCGAAAGGTAGCGGTGGTGTCCAGGGTTCTCTTGACCCGGCCCCGCAGGTCCCTGTTCCGACTGAAACACGGACACAGCCCAGCCCAGCGCGGGACACGGCGTGTGCAGTAATGGGAGCTCGGACCGCCCCAGGGTCCCGGCCCGGCCCTCCCTCCCATCTGCCTTCCGGGCCCTGTTCTCGGAAGAGGAAGTTGAAAACAAACAACAGAAAACTTAAGTCCCGCAGCAGAAAGGGCCCTAAGAACGCAACTTCTGCACGTAGTTATGTTTAAGGGCAAGAAAACACGAGCCCCTCAGCAGCTGGGCCGGGACCTGCCTGGCTCCCTGTTCCCCACCTCCCGCCGCCTGAGGGCACTGCGTCGGCCTTTCCCCCCCCCGCCCCGCACCCATGGTGGGATCCCCCGGAAGCTCGGCCGAGCTGCCTGGACCCCCAGCAGGAGCACAGACCTGGTGGCCGGAGGACTAGGAGCCACAGGAAACTAGGTCTCGCCTTCCCGCGGCTGCGGGGGTGGGCCAGCTGGACTTACCCTCGACCCTCCCGCCTGCACGCAAGTGGGGTGGGGGCACGAGACGTCCGCTTCGGGGTAGCGCACCCTGTTCACCCCCCGGCACCCCAGCCTTCAACGTGGGACCTCTCCCCATGCTGAGGTCCCTGGCTCTGTGTCCTTGTCTGCAAAACGCCCAGACTGTCCTAGGGGTTAAAGGAGACGTTGGTGAAAAGTGTCACCCGTCACAGAGGCAGCGGTGCTCAGTACGGGACGACGTGCTTATTATTATGCAGAGGCATTGGGAGCACTACAGGGTGTTTGAGGGAGGCAGCGTCCTGTCCAGACGTAGGGTTCAGGAACCCCCGTGGGGCATTGCAGGACGGCAGGGGCAGGAGCCCCAGTCGGGGGATTACCCCGGTCCCAGGGATTTTTCTGAGCGTTCTCTTTGTTGAGAGCAGATTTCTCTACACTGTTGGGATCAGCAGCGTCAGTGGCTGAAGGGCTGGCCAGAGAGATGGACGTGAACCCAGATAGGCGAGCTGCTTCGTGGACGTGCATAAATACATCAGACCACGAGGTGCGGGGACCAGGGGAGCTCTGGGGACTTCTGGGAGAGTCTGCTGAGCTCAGCACCCAGAAGCCTGGTCCCTTCCCCTCCTACCCCCCACACCACCACCTTGGGGCCCAGAGGCAGTTCAGGCTGGCTGGGCTGTGTCCAGTCGTCACTCTGCAGCAGAGATGCAAGGTGACCTGGGCAAGGCCCCTTCTCTGGGGGGGCTCAACACCCATCTGCACAACGAGGGGGTGGGCCTCATGCTAGATCCTTCTGTGCCACTGCACGCAGCCCCAGAGCTGAGGATCCAGCCTCCTGGACCACACAGCCCAGTGGCCGCCCTCTGGGCAAGCAGGACCCCAGCCAGAGGCCACAGCTCCAGGCCTGACAGCAGTGGTGACAGCCCAAGCTTGGCTGTTGCAGGATCTCCCAAGCTTTGTCTTCCGAGGGCTTTATTATTATTATTATTATTATTATTGTATATTTTTTTGAGACAGAGTCTCGCTCTGTCAGCTGGGTAGAGTGCCGTGGCGTCATCGTAGCTCACTGTAGCCTCAATCTCTTGAGCTCAAGCGATCCTCCTGCCTCAGCCTCCCAAGTAACTGGGACTACAGGCGTGCACCACCACACTCGGCTAATTTTTCTATTTTTACTAGACATGGGGTCTCGCTCTTGCTCAGGCTGGTCTCAAACTCCTGACCTCAAGTGATCCTCCTGCCTCAGCCTCCCAGAGTGCCAGGATTATAGGTGTGAGCCATCTCTCGGGGCCTTGTTCTGAGGGCTTTATATGGCACAGTAGCCTGCCTGACAGAAGCGCCCCGCAGCAGGGCTCCCGCCGGCGTGATCTCCCCAGGCCCCCTGCACCCACCGTGGCCAGCGGAGGCAGCGGCCCCAGGTCTGCCGCACAGGCCCTGACCGGGGAGCCCCACACAGCTTCAGAGCAGCCCATGATAGAAGCCGGGGGTGGGCTGGAGCCCCTCCTGACGCCCTCTGCCCCACCCCAAGTTTCCTGAGATTCGGGGACAGTCACTGCCTGTGGACTGTGCCAGGAGGGGTGGCCACCCACCTGGGATGCCTTCTTTCCCTAGGTAGTGGGAGGCTGAGCCCCCTGGCCAGCCCAGGTGGGGCAAACACCTGCTCCCTCCAGTTTCCTGCTTCCTGGTCGTGGACCAGGGGCCTCCAGCCACCCGCGGCCCTGGGGTCTGCACCAGCCCCTCTCTTCTGGGGCCACAGCACCCCCCAGACTCCCCTCCCCAAGACCAAGCCATGTCCTTGGTGGGCCAAGCAGGGCTCCAGCCCCGGGTCTGCTCTGGCCTCAGGCAGCAGGAGCCGGCCCTGAGCGTGACCTCTGTGGCTTGGTCACCAGACAAGGACCGGCTTTGAGCTCCATCCTGGCCTCTGGGGCAGGACGGGTGTCCGTCCAGCGGGCTTTCTGCTCGCTGAGTGGATGGTCTCGCTCTTTGGCCTCCATTTACTCCCTGGAAGATGTGTCAGGTCACCTCCCTGCAGAGAGGTGTCGAAGCCTGGCTCCCCAGCAGGCCCAGGGAGTGTGTCCCTGGCTGGTAGCTTTGCACCCGTGCCTCAGCTGACTCTGCCACCAGGGAAGGTCGTCTCCCCCAGAGGAGCCCAGGCTGTGGTGAGGTCAGTGCAGCAGACATGGCGCGTGGCGCAGAGCGCCCACGAAGCCGGCAAATGGTGTCCCTGTGCACTTTCTGAGGGGCCCCCAAGACATCTGGGCCACCAAGTGGGCCAGCCCAGGGCACCCGCCAGTTTCCTGAACCCCAGCCCTGCCGGGGCATTGCTGGCATCCCTGGCTCCCGCCCTGGCACTGGCACAGCCGAGCCCAGGGGCTGCTCCGGCCGAGGCTGGGCTTACAGGGAGACGCTGGGTGCTGGGAGCTGCGTCCAGGCCCCAGCCCCTCCCCCGGCCCGCCCCCGCTGGGCTCTGGGTAATATCTCGGAGACCAACCGCGGCAGCTGAGCACTTCCTCGCCTGTTTATTACGGAACGCAGGAATCCGGGAGCCCGCGGAGCATGAAATTAGGAACAAATGTGGAGGAGGTCTAGACAGGAACTCTGTGGGCCGCGCTCCGCTCACGGGCGACGGGGCCCTTGGGCTTCCAGGTAGCGGGAGCGCCTTGTAGCCAAACAGACGTGTGAGTGGAGGGAACGGAGTCCTGGTGTCCGAGCCCTGGAGAGACGCCGGCCTGGGGCAGAGTCTGGCGGTGAGGTGGAGAACCTGGCGGCCCAGCCCGGCTCCGCCCGCGCCCCAGGGCCAGCCCTCCACCGGCCTTGGTTTCCCCATCTGGACACGAGCCGCACTTTCCCCTGTTGGTTGGGAGGCACGTGTTAAGCCGTGTACTCCAGGCCCCCGCGGTGCCTGGGCGCCTGCGTGTTCGCCAGGCTCTCCGGTCTGGTCCCGGCGGGTTTGGAAGTCCCTGGGCTGGGTGAGCCGCAGGGCCCGGCCAGCACAGAGGGTGCTGGACATGGCTTCTCCTGGGCGCCTGCAGGGCACTGGGTCACAGGTGAACCAGGCGGACAGAAGCCTTCACTAAGCATGGCTGCGTGCCCTGCGCCACGCCAGGCACCGGCTGGGCCTTGGCACAAAATAAACAGACGGGGGAGGTCCGGTCCCCGCTGCCTTTAGGGCGGGTGAGGGCTGGGGTTGCAGCGAGAGGGACAGAGAAAAATGGAAGTGTCTGGAACTGAGCACAGGACATGTGGTCCAGATGGCAGTGAGGCGGGGCCTGCGGGGGGCAGGTGAGGCCGGCGTCTGGCCCTGCGGCCAGGTGTTTCCTGCCCGCCCCAGCTCCGCGCCGTGGGGTCTCCGGTGCCGCGGGAGACGATCCCGGCTTGTAAACGCGCTGGCTGTCCTCGCCAGCCACGGGAGGAGGCCTGGGGCTACCGGAGAGGACTGTTGCCTGCGCCCCTCACCCCACAGACTCCGGGGGTGAGGGTGGGGGGTGCACAGAAGAGCCTGTCTCACAACCTGTCTCTAAAAATCCAGAGTGGGAACAGGGAAGCAAAGCCATTTGTAAAGCTTTAAAACCGTTTACGGTCCCAGGGGGCAGATTAACAATTCAGCGCTATTCTCGCCAAATTGTCTTGGCTGGCAGCACGGAGACAGCAGGGCAAGCTGGAGGAGGGTGTGCCCGGGTGCAACCAGGCAGCAGAGCAGCTTCCGCCAGGTTGTCCCTGGGCCTGCCTGGCACCTCTCTGCCTCGAGCTTCTGCCTGTGCTGTTCCTGCACCCGCAGCCCCTCTCCCCCTTCTTGCGGCCCAGCCAGTCAAGACAGCCCTCCTCAAGGACCGGCTCAGAGCCTCCTCCTCCAGGAAGCTCCCATTGGTTTACCCCCCCATTACCGTCATCTGCAGCCCAGAGCCCCAGGGACCCCCCACTACTCTCTCAGGCACCCAGCATTCTCAGAACACAAGTGTCCCTGGGACACTGGGTCAGCCCCACTGACCGAGAAAGGCCCCAGGCAGGTACGAATCAGAGTGTCTGCAGCCATCCCCTTCTCTGCCCACCCTTGGGTGGTGCCATCTTGACTCACCGCCGGCACTTTTTCACATTCGTGATCCTTGAACCCTGTTAAGGTATCTACATCACCTGGGCCCTCCCTGGGCTAATTAAAAACAAAAGCCCCACAGAGCCCGGGGGAATCGGTTGCCTAAACCTCGCCATACGCACTTTGCAGATAAGCACACAGCCCAGGAGAGAGGCCCCCGCCCACGTCACCAGCAGGTACTTAGCCGGATACCCCTCGCCTGCTGCCCTGTTGGGCAGGACTCATGTCACGCGTGGTGCAGCCAGGTGGAGTCCCAGGACCCACCGGGATCTGCAGGCTCAGAGCAGCGCAGGGCGTGGGGGAGGGAAAACAGCCCCGGGTCGGCATCCTGCTCTTCCCTGTGAAGTGGTGGGGGGAGGGGGTCCCTCCGGCACTGGCATTACGAGGTTCCGTGACATGCGTTAGAGAAGTTCAGGAAGTCTTCCTGGAGGAGGAAGGCACCTGCTTGGCTCTGACGCCAGGGTAGGCCAGGAGGCGGGGGCGCCCCAAGTGTGGGGACGAGGAGGGTGGGGTCCCGGGGGCTGTGTTGCTCTCGGGGCTGTTGGGAGTTAACTGTGGACTGATGTGGGGCCGGTGCTGGCGGAGTTGCCAGCGGCGTGTGCGTCTGTCGGCCGGGCCTGGCCGGGACCTGGCGCCCGCCGCAGGCGTTGCTGCTCCTCGGCGTGTGCGTATCTGCAGAGTGAGGCTGAGACGCTCCAGCTGGACGGGCCCGGGTGTCGGAGGGTGGCTGCTGACAGCCCTGGGCGCCTGGCCCGAGGCAGCACCCTTCCCGTCATGCTGCCAGGCTGCCGGCCGCCAGAGGGGACCTGGGCCCGGAGGAGCCGCGGCCTGGGGCCTGCAGTGCCAGGCGGAGCGCCGGGCCGTCTGTGTCTCGGGCCTGGCGGAGAGACTCCAGGAGTGTGGCTGCTCCCTCAGGGCCCTGAGACAGGACTTGGACCCAGAGCACAGCCCCCGCCAACCACAGAGCCCTCGTCCTCCGCACGTCACAGAGACACAGGGACACTGAGGCCCGCCCTGCAGCCAGCCAGACGCGGAGCTGGGCTGGCCATCGGGGTCCCGTCTGAGTGCACTGTGGGGGTTGGGCCGGGGTGTGCGGACCGCAGCCTGGGCCTCCCTGCGCTGGTCTCCTCTCTCCCTCCTGGACCGGCTCTGTTTGGCTCTCCACACACATGGCTGAAAATGCCACCCCTGCCCACAAGGTCAGGTGACCACAGGGACCAGCCAGTGTCCCAGGTCCCGATTCTATGTCCCAGGGGAGAAGCTGGCCCAGCCGGGCACACGTCCATGCTGACCCGGCCAGCTGTAGACACAGGGGCAGCAGACGTGGGGCAGAGGTGGCTTCCGGCTTCTTGGCTCAGGGCAGGACACAGAGCAGAAGGCCGGGACTGCCTACACCCCAAAACCGGCACAGAGTGTGCTCCCCTAAGAGTGCCGCAGGACTCGGGCTGCTCACACGGGGGCGGGGGCTGGGCAGCACTCAGGGATGGCAGCAGCAGGTGCGGCCCTGACCCGACCCCTCACCTCACTGCGCTGGGCCCGGGCAGCTGCGTCTCCTTGCCAGGCCGTGGTGTGCGCGTCTTCAAAGTAGGCCGCACACCCTGGGGCTGCTGTGGGGTCTCCGGAGGACCCGCCTGGCAGGTGCCGGATGGGATGATGGGGTCGGCAATGGCTTCTGTGCCCAGGCGGCCCTGGGCTCCCGTGCAGGCCGTGGGGCGCGTGGCCCTGATGTCGTAGCTTTCAGCTGTGAGGGGGCCCGTTTGCCAGGATGGCGCACACAGACCAGCCTTGCCCCGGGGGTTGCTGGGGCTTGGCTCTGTCACCCGGGGGTGGCCCTGCCCTCCCCAGGCTGTCCGCGTTCCTGGGGCTCCAGCAGTGTCCCTGCGGGCCTCCGAGAGGAAGAGCCCCACGCTCCAGCAGCCACCTGCTTGGCTTTGCCTGTCCTTGGAGAAGAGTGTGGAAGCCTCTGGACCCCTCACCAGCCCCTCCGCACATCCGGCCCCGTGGGGCCTGCCTGGGGTCAGCCTGTACCCTCAGCAGGGCCGGGCGGGCCAGCTGGCCCCAGCCACCCGGGAGGCCGAGGTGTGCAGGAAAGTGGGGTCCTGGGGCTCCTTCTCCGTCTGTGTCTGTCTCTGCCTGATGTCTCGTCGCTGGGTCTGTGTGGATCTCCGCTCCATCTGCTTCGTGGGGTCCGGGTCCACTCCCGGCCCGGCCAGAGCTGCCTGGGCAGGCCCCGTGTCGGCACAGGCCCACGCCCTCCACCTGTCATCCCTGCCTGGCCAGGGCCCTCCGGGCCTTCGACCCCCCCCAACTCTTGCTGCGTAGTCTGCAGGGACACCACGATGCCTGCGACCTCCCCCACATCCCTCCCCGCACCCCCTGTCCCCACCCGCCCACCACCCAGACCTTGAGTTTCCAAACAAAAACCCCATCTGTCAGTTATTCTCACACATTCCAGGAAGGGGATAAATTGGCCCAAATTCCAGCAAGTACTTGGCAGCATTTACCAAAAACTTCAGAAATGTTCATGCCACAAAGCTCTCCCTCGCACATTTCTGTGATGGCGCAAAGTGGGAACCACGCGCTGCCGCCCAGGGCCCGGCGGATGCGCTGGGGCCGCCCCGCACGGCGGGGCACAGGCAGCCGGGACAGGGGCCTGCGCGCCCCACGCCCGCTCTGGAGGGACCCTCGAGGACAGCTGTCACATCGAGGGGCCGGCTGCTGAATGAAGGGAAGGAAGTACACATAGACGCCACTTCCTTTTAAATGGGGAAGGGAAACATCTCTGCTTGTATTTTTAGAAAGAGGCGAAGGAAGGGTGAGCCCCAGAGCGAAGTAGGACTGTTACCTCTGGGGTGGAAGCAAGACCCCCCTGAACGCAGCTGCTTTGATGCTTCGACTTCGGAACCAAATGTTTTCTACAATTAAAAAGCAAAATTAAATAAATTTTTAAAATTAGAAACAAACCGAAAAATAAACCTGAGTATCAAGTTGGTGGAAATAATCACACTAAGAATTGTTTCAAATGACTCTGAAACAGTTTTTTTACAACACATCCTAAAGGATAAGAACAAAAAGGTTAAAGGAAAACCAAATTCCTCCCAGTAGACTTGTTGGTAAAGATATTGGTGAAGTTATTTCAAAATTATTATATGTAATTGGAAAGAGTAAATAGGTTAATAATATTTGGAACAAGATTTTCACTGTAAAAGTTACATAGACATCAAATTTTAACCAGTAAAAACCCTGTAATCTCTAATTTTAAGCGGAAATATTGGGATGATCTCATGTTTCATTTTTTCTCTTTCTAAAAAATGAGAAAGTCTTGCCCCGTCGCTGAAAACGCCCAGAGCCGCGGAGAGCAGGAGCGACGCGCGCCTTCGCGCCACGCCGTGTTCTCGATGAACCGCTTCCCCCCGGCAGAGCCCCGGCGAGGCGTGGCGGGCGTCACCGAGTGACGCAGGAGGCAGCGCGGCGGCTCCACGCCCACCACCCCGTGAATAACGACAGCAGCGGCTTGAAACACACCGAATATATTTTTACAAAACCAGCGAGGTCACAGGGAGGCTATAAAACACCCGCAAACCCGCAGGGCACCAGCCTCCCTGCAGATGGGCAGCGCCGGGACTGAGCATCTGCGCCTCCCTCTGCAGACTGCGTTTCAGGGTAACCACGTAGGGCATAAGGGAAAGTTCTTTAGGGTTTGTTTTTTTTTAAAAAGAACCGGAGCCCATACATGTGGAAGAGATGACCGCATTTGGAAAGTCGCTATTTGTGAGTCCCCAGACGTAGGGATCCAGGCAGAGCGCGAGGATCGCCGCAGGGGTTCCACGGGAGGCCAATGGGGACACTGCCGGGAGTGGCTGAGCCCAGTGGGCCATCGCGACGTCACAAGAAGGACAAGCAGACATCAGGCCCCTGGGAGTGACGCGAGACAGCGAGAAAGGAACACGTCAGACGCCACATGGGGAACCCAGCCAGCTCCATCAGACGAACCGGCTTCTTCGACGGACAACGCAAAGTGGGTTGGGAGTGGGCAGACGAGAGTGAGCAGGAGCTGAACGGTTCTAGAACAAAAGGGGCCAGACGCACCCGGACCCTGATTTGGACGCACCAAACATAAAAAGGCATTTTGGGATGTGACGGGAGAACGCCAAACGCAGACCGGGCATTGTTTGACGTCCTCGCCAGTGAGACGTTGCGCGGCAGCATTTGTGGGTGAACCGGGATGCTCCGAGACGCCACCCCTGCACCCAGGCCCTGCGAGAAAGGGCCAGGCCGGGGAAGCAAGGCGACTGGAAGGAACCGGCTCCCGCTGGCCGTGAGCGGCGACCGTGCACGTTCCGGAATTCCGTCAGCCGGTCGTGCGACCCCGCTCCAGCTGAGGCAGGCGGTGGCGGGAACACCCCCAGCAGGAAACGCAGCTACTCCTGCAGGTCAGGGCACTTCTCCTCCGCACACGGCGGGACAGCGGCCGCGGGCAGCGCTGTCCCAGCCCCGCCGTGTTGCGTGTGCTGGGCGTTCCTGCGGCAGAGTTTGCAGGGCGCATCGCCTCGGGCCTCGAACCCCCCTTCTAAGAACTTCGCTGAAGTGGGTTCTGTAATTCAAGCGGCTCGCATTCCTTAGCTACAAAGCTGCCTATTAAAACATCGCTGGACGTATTTCTTAACGTGAGCCCCCCAGATACAAAAGGGCATCGGTTTTCCATTCTGCAAGACGGAGAAGTCTGGAGATCCGCTGCATGGCAGTGCGGGTAGACGTCACGCTACTCAACCGTGCCCTCAAAAACTGTTCAGAAGGGAAACGTTATGTGTACTCTACCACAATTAAAAGTTTAAAAGCAATGGCATCGCTTACATTAAACAGTGGAATATGGTTAGAAATTATGTTGCAGAGGAAGACTGAATGATATGGAAAAATAAGGGTAGCCCCGTTCGGAGCAAATGCAGGGAAGCGGGTTGAAAACCGTATGTTCAGCTTGACTGCATTTGGGTAAATGTGAAAATGTGTGAGCCTGCAGAGCCAGGCTGGAAGGGTGCCACGCCCCGCCAGTGCGCCACGCAGCGCTGAGGCACGCGCCGTGAGAGTGTCGAGGGACCCCACGCTCTCAGTGTCCACCTCTACGGACGTGGAAACTGAGGCCAGGAGGGGGAAGAGGCCGGCGGGGCAGAGGGGGGCCGATCTCCTGCCCATGTCGTCCTGGGGTGTCTCCTGTTCCTGAGACTTGTCCTTTCAGTTCCCTAAAGTAGCGTGGTGGCCTCGTGATGAGGAGCGGTGACGCTGTGGCTGTGGCGTGTGTTGCAGGCCGTTGATGGAGAAGGGGGCGGATGACAGCCGGGACGGTGGTGATCACCGGCGGCATCTTGGCGACTGTGATTCTGCTCTGCATCATCGCGGTCCTGTGCTACTGCCGGCTCCAGGTACTCCCCGGGGCCCTGGGCGGGAGCCTGGGGGCTGGGGCCAGGGGGTGGGAGGGACACGGGGCCAGGTGACGCCCTGGGGGGATGGAGAGGCGCAGGCAGACAGCCCTGGCAGAGCCCAGGCCGCCGGACGCCTTCGCCCGAGAGGAGAAGGGAGTGGCCGAGGGCACAGGCCGCCCCAACCCGCGTCTTCCTGGGAGGGCGGGGGAGCCCTCCGTGCAGGGCCGGCTGCACCGCCAGCACCCACAAACCTGGCTCTGCGGCTTCGGCTACCTGTCCTTCTGTGCCTCAGTCTCCCCACCTGCAAAATGGAGTGGGGGTGAGCATGATGGCGACGTGCTCAGCACTGCCTGGCGGGCGAGGCCCCGCGCAGTGCACACGAGCAGGTGTCTGGGCTGGGCGCGGTGCGGGCTGTGGCGGGCAGCGCGGTCACCAGCCCCCACCCGCCCGCAGTACTACTGCTGCAAGAAGGACGGGTCCGAGGAGGACGAGGAGGAGCCGGACTTCGAGGCGCACTCGCACCTGCCGCCGCTGCACTCCAACCGCAACCTGGTGCTGACCAACGGCCCCGCGCTCTACCCGGCCGCCTCCACCTCCTTCAGCCAGCGGTCCCCGCAGGCCCGCGCCCTCTGCCGCAGCTGCTCCTACCGGGAGCCGCCCGCCTTCTTCCTGCAGGAGCCGGAGGACGAGGACGACGTGCTCAACGGCGGCGAGCGCGTGGTCTACAAGAGCCTCAGCCAGGAGGACGTGGGGCCGCCCCCCGGGGGCTTCGGAGGCCTGCAGGCGCTGAACCCCAACCGCCTCTCGGCCATGCGGGAGGCCTTCTCGCGGAGCCGCAGCGTCAGCACCGACGTGTGACCGGCACCCACGGCGCCAGGGCACCCTGAGACCATGGCGGGGTTCCGTGGCGCACCAGCCCGGCCCTGGGCCGGCGCCTGCTGCCCTGTCCTCAGGCTGGCCCAGGCTTGGGAGCCCCCAGGCCCCCCACAGGGATAAGGCTCACTGGGTGTGGGCCTGTCCTGCAGGGGTAGGGCCAGCTGGGGCCAGGGGCTGGGAGGGACACAGGGCCAGGTGACGCTGCAGAGGGAGGGGGCTGGGCGTGGACCAGGGCGCTCAGGCACCGGGCCACCGTGCGGGGGCCGTGGGAGTATGGCCCCTGTCCCAGCCCCAGCACTCGGCCATCGCTGGGTGGCCTTGGTGTGACACCCCTGCCCTGGGATTCGGCCCTCCTGCTCCAGGGCGGGGCGGCCTCAGCGACGCTAGGGGCCCTGCAGCCCCCGCCTTCCCTGGGACCCTGCACCAAGGATTCGCACCCTCCCCCGGTCCCAAACTCGTGAGCCCCCTCCCTCCCCTTCTCTCTCCCTCTCCCTCTTCCCCTCCTCTCCCTCCCTATCTCCCTCCATCTCCCCCCATCTCTCCCTCCCTCCCTCTCAATCCACCCCCTGCCCGCCCACACACACACACACACACACACACACACACACACACACACGCTCCCAGCTTCCAGGGCTGAGACGCTGGCTGTGCTGAGCCCCCCGCAGATGGACGGGTCCCCCCAGGAGGGCGCGTTCCGGGGCAGCAGGTCTCTGGGATGCTCGGCCTGACTGGCTTTTTGGTGAAAGGAGGCACAGGGACCCGGAAGAGGCTGAAAGGCCGTTGCCTGGTCCTCAGCCCCAACCGTGGCTGACAGGCAGGACCCCCAAGAGACAGCCTGAGGCTGGGTGGGGTTGGCAGAGCCACGGCCCAGGGTTAAGGACCCCCCCAGCTGCCCCCGGGCCGCAGTCTCCCCACCCTGTGTGGTGAGGGGCTGGTCTCAGCCCTTTGAGCCCTCTCTCTCATCCGGAATGAGGCCACCCTCTGCTCCGGCTCCTCGGCAGGATCTGGGAGCCAGGCCGGCCCCGCCCGGGCCGACCCAGTGGGCCCCAGGCAGCCAGCGCGAAGACCCCATCTGGGCCACTCTCCGCCAGCTCCAGCTGGGCCATGGGCTCCCAGGCAATTCTGACCGATCCCCAGCTCCATCCGTCTAAGGAAACGGGGCCCGGTGAGTGGCACGGAGAGACATGCCCAGACCCGGGCACCAGCGTGGGCAACGCGGCTCCCCCACCCAGAGGGAGGCACTGTTTCTTCCTGGCAGCCGGGCCACGGAGCCCCAGCGGGACAGCCCTTCTGCCAGGGGAGGCACCTTCCTGAGAGACACACTTTGGGGCCGGCGGCCTCCGTGAGCCGGGGGCGGCCGGAGCAGGACGCTTCTCACTCTGCCCCCAGAGCGCCGAGGTGCAGGTGAAGACTTGCTATTTTTGGCAGTCTCAATTTTTTCCTCCTCTTCTTCCTTTTCTCCTCCTGCCTGGTCGGGACACGCTAATGGATTCGTCCCAAGGCCCCTGAGCCCCTTCTGCGGCTTCCGTTGTCCAGTCCCCTCCCAGTGGAGTTTGCTTCTGATGCATCAGCTTGCGGGGGGGGGGCCCGGAGGCGGCACTTCCTGCGGCTGTTCTGTCTCCATTTCCCACTTCCTTTCTGCTCTCCATCCTCTCTGTGTAGACACATAGGCCTCTTTGAAACGAAATAAGCTCCATCCATCCTAGCCCACTCCGCTCCACCATGGGGACCTGCCAGGGAGCTGCCGGCTCCCCAAGGAAAGCGAAAGCCAATAAAACTTGTCTCCCACTTACCTGCTGAGTCTTCAGTCTGCGGGGCGTAGGCCGGTCCAGACCCCTCTGGAGCTTCCGGGGAGGTGCCATGTCCTGCCTGGTGCTGGGCAGAGTCCGCCTTCCCTCTCGGGCCGGGTGGCAGGGCCAGGGCTGTCGGGCGAGGGCGCACCGCGGCATGCCTCGAGGGCCTTCGTGTTCCGGGGGCGTCTGTGTCGATCTTCCAAGATTAGGATCCCCCCAGCGTGGACTCCTGGAGAGCGGGTTGTGGGTGACCAGCTGGGTCACCTGGGACATGTGACCGACCCTCTCTGGGCCTCAGTTTTAACATCCACACGATGGTGATGACATCGGCTTCAAGGGGCTTTTAGGAAGATGAAACCAGGCAGTGCCGACGCAGTGCTTGGCACAGAGCCCGGCATACAGCAAGCGCACAATAAGTGTTGGCAGAAAGGAGGGTCGGGGAGGAGAAGATACGGTAAGAGAATGTGGGGGGGAGGGGGAGCAGGGAGGGCAGAGGTGAAGACGGGCAGGGATGAGGTGCGGGCAGACGCCCCAGAGCCCTGGGCCACGGGCGCTCAGCCCTGCCCGGGCCACAGGCGCTGACCTGCGGCAGGCCCGTCCCGCCGGCCTCTAACTCCTGGACTTTGGGGACCGAAAAGAACCTTCGATGGCAGTCGCCCGGTTGCAGCCCCCTTGGGGCACACACATGCAGGCACATGTGCACAGACAGGAACTTCTGGGGGGGGGGGGCTGCTGCCTCAGTTTCCCCAAAGCCCCAAGTCCTTCGGAAGCCGTCCTTCTAAAACTGTGTGATGGACCCCGCTCCGGTCCCAGTCAGGAAGCGACGTGGTGGCCATCGCCTCCCTGCTGCCGGTGCCCAAAGGGGACACTTCCTGTGCCGTGCTCGGCCCAGGACGGACTTGCTGTCCCGTGGCGGGTGTGCCACATCCTCCCTCCACTGCATCCTCCACGAGGCTCTGTGCCTGCTGTTGGTTCCTCCTGTTTACATTCTTCCCACCCTCTGGCCTGGGAAGAGCCACTCCTGCTGCGGGATCGGCCGGAACAGCAGCTCCGAGCTGCGAGGCCAGGTCCGGAGCCCCCGGGAGGCCCAGGACGCAGTGGTGGGCCTCTGTCACCTCTCACCTCCTATTCTTCCCGCACACCCCCAGGGGGAGCTCCTGGGTCAGGCTCTGGGTGGAGGGCAGCAGCTCCTGCCACGTCCCTCCAGGCCACCGGTGAGCCCCCTGCTCCAGGGATGACGGACTTGAGGTTTCGGCTCCATGCAGACTCCAGCCCCCACATCCTGATGTTCCACAAGTGCTGCTCCCACGCGCCCCGCTCGTCGCCTTCGTGCTCTCCTGACTGCTGTCTCTCAGAGCAGGTGCCACAGTCCCTGCCCGCCCGCCCTGCACCGCGGCCTCGGCGAGCCGGAGAGACCCGCTCAGCCACACTCGGGCTTCCGATCCCCAGGCCGCCCACCCCTCGGGCCAGAAGCCAGAGAGCCCACGATGCCGCCATAAATACGACCACTTTATTAACATACACAGACCAGCACTGACGGCGACGGGGGCGGAGCCCGCGGTCCATAACCACACGCCCGTGGAAACAGCCTCCCACGGGGGCGTGACGTGTGGCGGCCCCGCCGCGCACACGGGCTCTGCACACGGGAAGCCGAGCGGAGGCCAAGCTGTGAGAGGGTCCTGTGGAAGGAGGGCACCCGGCCTCCGGCTGCCCGGGCCCTCCTTGCCCCCCAGGGTGCTCCCCAGTAGGGATCACCTGCAGGCTCCTCGAGAAGGCCCCGCCCCCCCGGAGCAAACGGCTCCCCCGCTCCCCGCTGGCCTTCGGGCCTGGGCCCCTTGGCTGGGGACCGCTAGGCTAGGGAGCGGGAACCGCAGCCCAGGAGCCACACGGGCAGATGTGCGAGTTCCCACAGCGGGGCGGCTCTGTCCGGGAGGGGTGGAGGAGCGCTGGGGGCCCCCGCACAGGTCCGTGGGCTGTGGGGTGTCCCTGTTCGACAGCCGAGGCTCAGTGTCACACTCGCAGCACAAGCGCCCTGCGGGACGGTGTCTGTGGGGCCCCCCCGAATCTGCAGCAGCCCTAGGGCGGGGTGCTCTGTCTGGGTCTCCAAGGGGCTGCAGCCGCCGGCCTAGGAGTGGGGGGGCCTGCAGGAGTGGCAGCACGCCTTGCTGTAGTACCAGTGGCCGCACAGGTTCACCTTGATGGCCAGGGCGCAGTTGGTGCCCGGCTGGTCCTGGCAGCTGTCGTCTGGGGGAGGAACGTGGAGGGGCAGGCATGTCAGGAGGCGGTGATGGGGTGAGCACCCCACGGGACCCTCCGCCTCTGCTCCTCCGCTGCCGGAGGACGGCCCTGGTGGCCGCGCCCCTGTGGACAGGTGGACCCATGCACCGTGTCCAGGTGCAGGGCAGCAGGCCTCCCACCCGGCAGGGCTCCGGTTCCGGCTCTCTTCTGCTCCCCGAGGTGTCCCAGATCCCGTCAAGTGATCTGATCTGTGCACCAAGGGGGCGACCCCCAGGGGCCAGGATGTGGAGGAGCTGCCGGTCTCATCCAGGGGTCCAAACACCCCAGGAACTGCACAGGTGCCTCCCCCGCCCACCGCGCGACACGTCCAAAGCAGGACCCATCGCCTGCCACGCCCACACCCACCTCGGCCCGGCACCTTCCTCCATCTCCCAGGTGCCTAGGCCGGTGGCCCGCTCCAGCCCTCCCTCCCTGGCCCCATGTGCCAGCGCCTGGCGTGCCAGCTGAGCCCTCCTCACCTGGGGGCTCCGTGGGGCAGGGCTGCAGGTCACAGGCCTGTCTGCTGACGGGCTTCACCAGCGGGTCGCAGCCTCGGACGATGTCTGTCCCCTGGTAGCACTTCACGTCCCGCATCCTCACGCCCACCCCGCAGGTCTTGGTGCACTGTGGGGAGACGGGCGGCATGGGCCAGGCCCCCGCCGGACGGGGCAGGGGTTGGGGCAGGAGGAGGAGACCTTCCCCACCCTGCCCGCCGACCTTCCCCACCCTGCCGGCTCCCAGGCTGACGAGGGAGGTGCAGAAGCTCATCTGAAACTAGAGCCTGCAGCTCCAGGGCCGAGTGTAGGCGACCAGGAGGAGAGGGCACAGGCAGGCGGCCAGACACTGACTCTCGTTCCTGCCCAGCCTGCCTCAGTCTCCCCAGTGCACGGTGAGGGCGTCCCCTCCTCCCTCAGCTCCTGCTTGCTGGGTCTGTGACGCAAAGTGCTCGTCGTGTGCCAATCAAACGCGTCTGCCAAGGCCACCACCCCACCATGGCTCCCTCGTCCAGATGTTCCCCTTGGAAAACCCCGCTGCCCTCCCAGGACACCAACTACCCTGCTGTCCTGCCAAGATCCTAGGGGCGCGGCTCCCTCACACTCTCCCAACACAGTGACCCCACATCACCCAGGCACGTCTGGGACCCAAGCCCTCAGTTGCCTGAGGCGTGGGGTGGCGGGTCCCAGGCCAGGCTCCTCTCCAGTTCTGTTTGCAAAGGCGCAGGGAGAACCCACTACCACTGGGCAGAAAGGCTGCCCGCCCCGAGCTGGCGCGGTCTGGGGGCCAGACGACAGTCGCCCTTTGGCAGGAGCCCCGGGGAACCTCTGGACGTGCCCTGGAGACCACGCTGGCCCTGGTGCCAGCCCCGCCGTCCCCAGGGAGTGGACAGGGTGGGGTAGTGAGAGGCACAAACACTTGCCGAGCCACTGCTGTGCCCCAGCACCGTGGGGGACAGCCACAGGGGAAGGGGGGCTGCCAACTGGGGCGAAAGTGACAGAGGCCCACGTGCCCTCCACGCATCTGTGCCAGCCCCTCCTCCACCGTGCAGTAGAGGGGCCTCTGTCGCAGCTCTCGGGCCTTCCTTTTGGGGTCCTCCCCTTCACGGCTCTCCCTCCTGCCCCAGCCCAGCACCCAGTGAGATACGTGCACCCCGCAGTGGCCCCCCCGACCTGAAGCCGACGCTCTTCCCAAGGACAGTTCTCAGCGGGGCTCCTGGCCCCCACCCTCGCCTCCCAGCTGGGCTTGGCCGTTCCAGGGGGCAACCTGCGCTCCCAGCAGCCGGGGTCTCTGCCACTGGCTCCGGGCTGACGCCTGCTCCTCCTGTGGGCCTAGCTCTACCCGGAGAGCCCCCGCACCCCAGCCTGCCCCTCCTCACCTGGGGGTTCCTTTTGTGGGCCACAGCGGAAGGATGTCACCTCGCACAGGCGTGTGTGGTGAGGACAGGGTGGGGCCCAAACGCTGGGCCTGGGTGGGTGCAGGAGGTCCTGGACCCCACATTCCGAGTAGGGGCAGCACTGTTGTGGCCCCAGCCTCGCCCCATTTGCAGACTCTTGGGATCTTCCCTTTGAGCTCCTAGGTTTTAGGATCTGGCCTCTACCCGCCACAGCGGCCCAGGGCGCCAGGGCCTTGGACACATTGTGGAGCATCTCGGTGCACAAATGGGCTCCAAGTCTCATCTGATGCCCCTGTTTTGTCCCCTGGGCATGAAGAAACTGAGGCCAGAGGCGGCAGAGGCCCAGGTCACATGGTCTGGCCATGGCGGCCCTAGCCTTGCTCTCCAGTAGCGCTCACGGAGCCTGGCACCTCCCCAGGTGGCCCCGGGAGCACGCGGCCCTGCCAGGTGGGGACGGCAGGGCACGGGCGGCACTGCTGCCAAGGGGACCATGCAGAGTGTCTGGCACGTGCTATGAACACGGGCGTGTCTTACGGCCGTCAGACACGCCTGCCGCTGTGGTGCAGGAAAGGCTGGGGGCTCACGCCCCCAGGGCCGCACAGGGAGGGGCCCGAGAGGCGGATCCGCCCGCTGCACTCTGCCTGCCAGGCCGCCCGGTGAAGCCAGGCCTCCTGCCCACCTCGGGCTCCCCACCTGGCCCCCGGGCAGGCTGGTCGGGGCCTCCCTTCACGCCGCAGAGCACTCACTCCACCTGGGCTTGGCCCCTGGGACAACGGACAGACCTGGGCCCCAGTGTCCCTCCCCCCAGGAACCGTGGAACCCTGAGCGGGTCGGGTATCTCTGAACTTCAGTCTCCTCCTCTGAGAAATGGGCAGAGGAGCCCTCCGCATGGCGCTCTGAGGAGAGAGGACGCTCTAGGGGCAAAAGCTGGGCCTGGGCTGCCCACTTGGGCCCTGCTCCCTCGGCAGAGAGGGGAGACTTCAGCCTGTCCCCCCCCCCCGACATCCTGAAGGCCGCGGGGTCTGTGGGCTAAGGAGCCCACGGAATCACGAGGGGCCAGGCCTGTGCCCTCCCCTGGGGCCCTGCCTTGGCTGTGGCTCCCTGGGACCAGGCCCGAGTCTGACTCAGCCTGGATGACCCCAGTGACCCCCAGGGTCTGCCTGCCCTGGCGCGTCAGCCACGCGTGCAGCCACACGCACAACGTGGAGGCCACGACTCAAGGCCAGAGCGACTGGGCCAAAGCACACCCAGGACGGGCGCTGCAGGGAGCCCAGGGTGAGATCGGGGACGGTTTCCGGAGCGAGTGGCCCCGCGCCCGCCAACTTGGCGGAGCTGAGAGGGCTTCCCAGACAGGCAGCCCCGACAGAGGCCGTTGGAGGGGAGGTGCGTGGCGGGATGGGCGCTCTGGCCAGGCGGGAGCTCACCTCAGACCACGGGCTGGTGTACCACTTGAAGCAGGGCCTCTCGAAGCACGTGCTCTCCTCGGGGGGCTTCTTGGCGAGCCCGCACTCGGGGCCGCTGCGCGTCTGCGGCTTCCCGTTGGCCAGCTCCATGCACAGCACCAGCCGCTTCTTCACACCACGCCCACAGGTGGTGTTGCACTGCGGCGGGGACAGGGGGACGGGTCAGTGGCCGGACGGCCGAGACGCACGGCCCACGGCCCACAACGGCTGGCGCCGACAGTGTGGGCCACGGCCATCAGGAGCAAATGCTCGGATCAATGGCAACTGGCTGAGAACTCTCTGTTCGATAACCACTTGGCCCCAGATGGATTTGATCAAAAGCAATTTAGCACAAAACCATCTGTTTTGGAACAAATTTGCTAACAACAATTTGGCCAAAATCAACTTAGCAGAAAACAATTTGGCCTAAGATTATTTGGTTAATAGTGATCTGCCCCAAACAATTGGTCGAAAGCAATCTGTCTGAGAGCAAGTCGTCTGAAATGACAAGTTGGTGACAATGACGGTTGGGTAGGGAGGATACATTGGTCCTGACAAAAGGCCGCTCAGGCCAAAAGCACACGCAGCTAAACAACCCCCGCCCTGGTTTTCCAAATATCAGGAAGTCGGGGGCCCAGACAAGGCCAGTTCCGATCTGGGAAATTGTAAGGTGTTCTGTACCTGTGTGGCCTTTTGTAGTTAAATTAATTCACAGCGAATCGTGCCTCCGTCATTTGCAATCAATTCCTCATTTTCCCCGATCTGCATTCCCAGCCACTTGGCTGCAGGCAGCCGGGCTTGGGCTCCAGCACACTCACCCGCTCCCAGTCCTGGGCCAGCCAGTGGGCGGGGCAGCTCTTGTCCCCACAGGGGTGGATGGCCAGAGGCTTGGTCTCCACCTGGCACTGGGACTCGGGCACCACCCGTCCGTCGCTGGTCTTGCAGTACACGTGCCTGATGGTGCGCCCCTGCCCGCAGCTGCCGCTGCACTGCAGGGGCGCGGGGCAGCGGGTGAGAGGCGGCGGCCACTCCACGAGGGCCCCAGACAGCAGCCCCGGGGGAGGAGTGGCTCCCCAGCCAGTGTGGGGAAGCGGTTGCTGCGGTAACCATTTTTTAAATAGCATTTTCTGTTCTAATTACAGAAATAATGCGTGCTCAATGAAAAACACAAAGAAAAGCACACCTAAAAGGGTCATCTGTGCACCCACCACCCAGAGGTGCCCGGAGCTGACACCTGAGCACCTGTCTCTCCCAGATGAGAGGCAGAGACAGGAGAGCCATGGAGAGACAAAGGTGGGGAGAGACATGCAGAGAGACAGAGACAGGGAGAGATGCAGAGAGACAAAACTGGGGAGAGACATGCAGAGGCAGACGGAAAGGTTATAGAAGGGAGCGTGCTGGTGGCCACTTGCTTTTAGATAAAGGTTTTGATTCTTACAACAGCAGTGGAGAAAGGCCAGTAGGCATTCTCCCTTCACATCTTTGCTCCAGAAAAATAGGGAAACCGAGGCACATCAAACCAGAGCGCTGGGGTCCCCTCTCACTAGCCTCACGCCCCCTCCCCCCTCAACACAGGCCCCTCCTGGCCCTGCCCTCACCGGCCCCCAGTCGGACACAGTCCACTGGCGGTCGCAGGGGGGGCCCGTGCAGTTCTTCTCCCCGACAGGCCTGGTGTTGGGGTCGCACAGCTTCTCGTCCTCCGAGCAGCGGATGTCCCTGGTCACCACGCTGCGCTCCCCACACTTGGCCGTGCACTGCGAGGAAGGGGAGGGACGGTCACGACGCCGACGCCCGACCTGCAGCCGCCCGGCCGCCCGCCCCCCCCGCGCCCGCGCAGCTCACCTCCGACCACTCGGACATCTCCCACTGGGGCCCGCAGGCCGGGTTCCGGCACGTCTTGCGCTCCTCGGGCCGCACGGCCTCGGCCGCCTCACACAGGTCGCTGTACACGGAGCTGTCGAAGCCGGGCGACAGCATCTTCCAGCAGCGGACGATGCGGAACTGGTAGCCCTCACCGCAGGTGCGCGAGCACTCGCTCCAGCTGCTGGTCTCCCACCTGCCTCGGGCGGGGATGGCCTTCAGTGACCCCCACTCTGCGGCCAGGACCCCCACAACCCCACACCCCCGAAGATGATGTGCCCCCCCCCGCCCCTGTGGTCCAAAACCACGACAGGCCGGGCAGACGGGAGGGCGTGGGCTGCTGCTGTGAGACACACGGTGGTCTCCAGGGAGCACCCGAGCCGGGTCGGGGGAGGGCGCCTGAGTGTGCCTTAGACTTTAGTGACCTTCACGCCCCGCCGAGTCACACCGGTGGCTACGGCCCCCACAGGGCTGAGCGATGGGGGGCAGTGAACAGAGAGGAGCCTCGCTAGCGTGCCAGCACAGACCCCGCACCCCTACTCGGCCTGAGCAGGCCGGATTGTGGACAAGACCCCAAAGTCCTCCAGGAAGACAGACTTGGAATAAGGGGGCCAAGCCAGTGGGGCTCCGAGGGGAAGGACAGGCCCAGCCAGACCACCCTGGCGGGCCCAGGCAGCGCTCCAGAGACGGCCGGGGTCTTCTGCCCTCCCCAGAAAGGAGCAAATGTGCAAGGAGCATGAGGCGGGGCTGGCGCAGGCCGGAGGGACAGAGGGAGTGTGGCCCTGTGGGAGCAGGAGCGTTCAGCCTCCGACTCCTGTCGCTGGAGCCAGCACCCTTGGGCTCATCTGGGGACCCTGGTTGTCACTAGGGAGGTGTGCTCAGGGCTCAGCCTGCACCTGCGAGGCCAGGTGGGAGGCCTGGAGGCCAGAAAGCCAGGGCCTCCACCCCATCCGAGGGACGGCCAGTCGGCATGGAGCTTCAGGGGTAACCCCTTTGGCTTACAAACACCCGAGATGCGCCCAGCAGGCTGGGGGGCAAAGACAGCACTGTAGTCAAGAGTGACGTTGACAGTGTTTCCTAAATCTACAGTGGCAAGCATTTATGAGCACCTACTTCGTGCGAGGCACAGTGACAGATTTGACTGCAACTCCGGGTTACTGTGCCCCTGCTTGCAGGCCCCCACGGCCCTGCCCACAGCGCACCACTAAGGGGCAGGACGCTGAGTCCAGCCGCCGCTCTGGGCAGGGCAAGGCAGATCTCGCCCCCACCAGCACCCTCCCGTGGCCCCTGGGGCAGGTACCTGGGCTGGCATTCCCGCCCCGCGCAGAACTCGTGGACGGGCTCGGGACGGGTCAGGGCGTCGCAGTAGCTGTCGTCCACCTCAACGCCGTCGTAGCGGACGCACATGGCGTACGTTGACATGACCCCTGGGTCAGGACAGGGAAGGGCCTGTGAGGCACGTGGTTCACAGCCAGGACCTGGGGACCCCCGGCAAGTCACTGGACCTCTCAGGGCCTGCCCGGCTTCCTGGCTTGAGGGTCACGACAGTCACCAACTCATGGGGCAGTTGGGCAGGGACAGCTCTGGGGCTGAGCTGGCTGCCTGCAGGGTCCGACTCTTCTCTTTGCAGCCCACCCAGCCCCTCCAGCCCAGGCTGGGCACCCAGGTCCCCTGTCACTCCCCTGGGCCTTGAGCAAGCCCAGACTGGCCCTTGCAGAGGCAGGTGCAGCAGGTGCCACCTGCTCAGTCACCAAGCAGCCACCATCTGTGGACGGTGGGGGGAGGGGTGAGCCATCCAGCCCTTGGCAGCTTCTCAGACGTCGTGTTCGGTTTGCAGCCCTCCCTGCCCTCCGGCATGTCTCAGTTCCTAACAAATGTCATCTCAAACTTTCTTAATTCGTCACTATGTGTTTGCTTGCATGGGGCCGGGGTTCGCTGCTGCTGTGCGTCTGCGCACGCGCATGGGAGGGACAGACCGGCCTTCCCGGGTGACGGGCATCACAGAACAGTGCTCCCGTGGGTGCCAACTTCCCCAGGAGGAAATCGATTTCCCTGTCGGAGGGCCCAGCCACTCACGCCCCTTCCTCGCGACGCGTGTCTGAAGGCCGCGTGTCCTGCTCCCCAGCCTCAGCTCGGACAGAACGGCCGGGCCTGGGAAGTGGCCGCCGCGGGGCTTCTCCTTCCCTACTGGCCGGGCTGGGCCGCGATGGCGGTTCCCCTCCCACCAGAGCTGGGCTGTGCAGTCTCCAGCCTTCTCTGAGGGGAGGCGGCTTCCTGGCCAGCCTGCTTGGAATGTTCCGGGCCTCAGAGACACCAGCCTGGGGCCCAGGGCTCGGGGCTGGGGACTCAGAGCCCGCCAGGAGCGTGATTGCTCATCCTGCCTCCCCGGCGAGTGGGGACACAGCAGGCCTCGGTCAAGACAGGCTGCAGTTCGAGTCCCAGCTCAGCGTCTCCGGGGGTGACACGGCCACCCTCAGGCTCTTCAGGCCTCACTTGCTCAGCCCCGAAACGGAACCTTCTACAAAGGTCACCCGGGAGACTCGGGGGCAGGAGCCCATCACAGGGTGGAAGCTCTGCCCCCCACCCTGTGTGCCCCTCTGTCTCTCTCTCTCCCCACCCCCCCGCCCAGGTGGTGCGAGCAGGGTTCATCCTGCAGTCCCCAAGGGGGGTCCTCCCCTCCAGAAGGCCAGGTGTGGGGACAGGATGGGCATGTCCGTGCCCTGCGCCCGGGGCCCTGCTCAGAGCCTCTGGTAACTGGAGAAGAACCCCGTTCTCCAGCCCGAGAGAGGCAGGGCCAGCGTGAGCAGAGTGTGAGGCTCACAGCCACCGGGCCACCTCTCTCCTTCCCCGTCTTCAGGGCCCGTCCCCTGAGACGCACCAGGCTGTGGGGTGGGGCTGCCGTCAAGCCCAGACGGCCAGCCCACTGCCCGGCATCCTCACCAGCCAGGGAATGCAGGCTGTCCCAAGCCCTGGCCGGCTGAGGGTGCCGAGAGCATCCTACATTTTGAGGGGCAGCCAGGCACCATCTACACACACCACGAAGTCCCAGGTAGAAGTGTGGCCGCAGAGCCGGCACTCGGGCTGTCTCCACCACCGCCCCTGCATCCTGGTCCGGGTTGACATCGAACCTCGCGGCACCCCCAGGGGAGAGAGCCAGAGGGGGCAGCAGTCGCGGCCCCCGCCCTAGAGCCTGGGCCAACGTCTCAGTGTGCCGGTGTCGGCCACACCATAGTCCCACAGACGTGGGCTCAGATCCCAGCTGGACACCTGCCAGTCGCAGGTGTGTGTCTGTCTAGGCTCTACCGGGAGGTAGGTCGCTGCCCCCCAACTCCTCCCCTGCTGGTCCGGTCCTAGAATCTGACTGATTCCTGGGTCACTCACAGATCACAGCGTCTATTTCTCTCTTCCCACGCTTGCTGCGAACAGAAGTCCTCACCGCCTAGGTCTCTCACTTCCAACCCAAAGGGCGTGCGCCCCAGTGAGATGAAACATGAATGGCAGCAGATGCGAGGTCACTGGGGGTGGCTTGGTGGCCCCCCAGGGCCTGGGCCTGGCCATGGCACCATGAGAACTGGGGTGCCCGCATCCGACACCCTAACTCCCGACACATCCTGCCCCCGGGTCAGGAAGCCACCAGACAAGTGCCCTGTGGGAAGTTTGGGGCTCCCCCAGCCCCAATCCCCACTACCTTGGCACCCCACGACAGTACCTGTGGTGCAGGTGGCACTGCAGGGCTCGTGGGACGAGAGCTTCCACCGGTACATGTCCGCGGGACTCACGCCCTGCTTGCGTGCCTTGGGCCTGGGCCTGGGAAGGAGGCCGGGAGAGAAGGTGGTGAGAACCCTGGTGCCCACCAGGGGCCTGCCTGAGCCCCAGGCCATGTCCCTACCCCTCCGAGTCCCCCAGTCTCAGGCAGAAGGGGGTGACGTGCCCAGGGGGCACCTTCAGGGCTGAGCAGACATTGGCATGTTTTCCACTCCACAACTGCACCGAGAGGCCGGAGCTCCTCGGGTGTGGGCAGCGTGTTGGAGAACACGGGGCCAGCGTGGTGAGGCCCTGCTCACACACAGCCTTCGCCTTATCGCACGGCTGGCAGGCTCCTCCTTCCCTCCCGGCAGGGGGCCTGGGAAGGCAGAGCCCTCGCCTGCCGCCCTCAGCCCGGACACTGGCCATTCAGCCTCCAAGGATCAAAGCGAAGCCACTGGGCTGCAGACAGGGCGTGGCCAGGGCGCTCGTGGCGGCCCAGGTCTGCGATGGCTGCACAGCCCGGGGAGGGAGGGGGGCATGCTGGGTCCCGGCCAGCCACCAGCTATGATTCTTGGCCGGAACTCAGGCAGCCAAAGCCACTATTGTTAGGACTGTTCGCTTCTTTGAACCAGTAGGTGTGCCTGGGCCCAGCCTCCGCATCCACATGCGACTGGCAGGCGCATTTGGGACTCAGCAGGGAAGGAGGGAAGCAGACACAGCCCCGTGGCCCAGGCGTCTGCTCTGTCCCCAGAGCGGCCCAGCCAGCAGCGGCCTCAGGCTTCTCCTTCCCTGTTAAACTGGGCTGTGCTGCCAGCTCCACTGTGCTCTGGGTGGCCCGGGCTGGCTAAGGACGACCCTGAGCTAGCGTCCTTCACAGGTCCTTTCCTCGGGACACTCTGTCCCCGGGGGGGTCAGGCGCAGGGTGTCTGTCATGGGGCGCCACACCCCGAAAGGCTTTCTGGCTGACTCCACGATGGAGACAGCGGCTGGCACTGAACTGGGAGTTTGCGACCAGCAGTCGGTGGGGAAGTGCCCTTGGGTTTGCTTGTCCCTCCCAGAGTGTCCCGGCGACGGCGAACTTCAGGGACGGACGTTGCCCTAACGCACGTCTCTGACCCAGGAAACGATCTACCAACGGGGGCTTAAATAATGGTTTCACCGATGTGGTTCCCAAACTCGGCGGGAGAGGAGAGCGGGGGAGGAGGCCGGCGGGCTGGGGGCTGGTCTCCCTGTGTGCTCGAAGCCAGGTGGCCTCCCGCACCTGGAGCCTGTTCGGCCCTTTTCCAGGCGTCAAGGGGAAGCGAAGTCCCCTCTCCCCTATTTAAAAATGAGAGGAAACTTTTTAAATGGGGGCTGTCCCAAGACCCTGTCACGTCAGAACAAAGGGCTGTGGAAACTCGCAGAGCTCCCCGGTGACATCTGCGAGCACACCCAGCCCGGGTGAGCAGATCGTTTTGGGGAGGAGGAGCCCAGAGACCAGTCCCTAATCTTGATTCAGAAAACACCCAGCCTTGCTGATCAGGTCCCCGCCCTGCTTTCCACAGCTTTAAATCCTCCCCAGGAGCAAAGGGGACGAAAGGACCCAGCTCCCGCCCCCCCCACCCCCACCCGCCACGGAGAAGCCCCATCTTTCTCTAATTACGCCCCGGCCAGCAGGCAGCGTGACTCATCCTCGGCTCGAGAGAGCCGCCCGGTTCAAAATAACCCTCTGGATGCGAAGCACCAAAGGTATTTCTGGAGGGGCTGCCCACACGTCACTCTCCGCGGCGCCGCGGCGCGTGTGCGCATGGCACGTGCAACTCTCGAACAGAACCCTGCATATATTCGCACAACAGTGCAACGCCTCACAGGCCCCTTCTTGGAAGCGGCACCAAGAAGCAAAACACCCAGGAAATCGCCGAACCACCAGCCCTTCCCTCGCCCGCGTGGGAGGGAGGAGACGGCCCCCCCAGCCGCGAGAGTCAGGGCTGCTAGACATGGCTCGTGACGGCTGCGGAGTCGCTGGGATGTTCCGAGTCGCCTGTGGCCACACGGGGTCCCTGCCCAGCTGCCGGGCTGGATGCAGCTCAGGCAGCCCCCGCGGGAGAAGGTCCGAGATGACCGTGTTTGTTTACAAACGAAACAGAAAGCGGCTGTTTCTGTCCCTCCCCCAGGCGGGGACTCTGGGTCTCAGAGGCTTGTTCCTGATGTCTGAGTCTGGTGACAAGGGCCCCTCCCTTGATTATTTGAAGCTCTTCTGGGAAGATGAAAATAGCCCTTCCTTTCTGGGCCGCCTTCTCTCCTAGCAGACGCGACTTCCTGTGTTTGGACGGCTTGGCCGAGACGTGGCTATTTCGGCCTGGCAGGTCCCCTCTGCCCTTTATCTCTGCGGAACATCTTCGCGGCTGTGGCAGCGTCCTTTGATGGCAGCCGGCTGGGGGAGCCACTGCGCCTCCCCACGCTGGGCCTTTCCGAGTGCTGACAGCCTATTTTGTCGATCCTGCGCCCCCGGACGGGCCCTGGAAACCCAATCTGTCCCCAAGGCGCGAGGCAATGGGGCAGGGAGACTTTAACACGTGGCTTGAGGGTCTGAAAGCCATGCCATGCCCCCCGTCCTGGGCATCGTTGAATATCTGAGCCAGTGGGCCCCGAGGGCACCCCCCCACAAGCCCCGCACTGAGAAATGGGGAAACTGAGGCCCAGAGGAGGGCAGGGACGTGTCCCTCTCACACAGTGGGTCAGCTGCCGGCATTCTCAAACCCTGAGCGCCCTGGTCCCCCTGATAAGGCCCAGTAGCTGGCTGTGCCACCCAAGCCACGGTCCTGGGAGCCCCCGCAAGGCTCAATGTATTATTTATCATTAATGTTGCCAGCTTCAGCTCCCTGGGTCCCCCCTGCCTTGTGTCACACTCGGCACACAGGGCCACGCCCTGCGTGACCCGCGCTGATGGTGCAGAAGCCAGGCTCACAGCTAGAGTGACGCCCAGTCACACAGCCAAGTGCTGGCGGACTCTGCTCTCCCCGCTCAGGCTCACATCCTGCACCCCCAGAGCAAAGCCTGTCCCTCTCTGCCAGCTACCGAGTCCCCCACGCCAGCGAGAGGCCCCTCTCTGGAGGCTTTGAGGGTGCCAGGGTGGGTGACCAGACAGCCTGGTGCCATGCTTGTGGGCAGAGGGGCAGCCGGAGGGGGCTCCAAGGCTCCACTCTGTCCACCCAGAGCACGTCGGAAGTGGCCCCAGACGTGCCCCAAGCCCCACAGCCCCGGCGTCCTGTGGGAGCCAGAGACCTCAGACAGCACTCCGAGAAAGGGGCAGGCACCCCTGGGCTCCAGGCTCGCCAGGGAGGCAGCTTTGCTGCTCTTGTCCCCTGGAGACGGGTGAGAGGTAGCCCCAAACCACATCACCTCTAGAGTAAACCTCGGATCTCCTAAGGAGGCCCACGTCGGCCCCCCAGCCTGGCTGGGTCGAAGTCCTGCTTGGGGCTAAAGTCAAGGGCTTGGGCAGGTGCTCGGAAAACAGAAAAAAGCGAACAGCAGTGGGCCCAACCCACCCCCAGTCCCCCCCAGCCCAGCAGGGACCGGGACGGGCTCAGTCTGACCAGAGACAGCCTCCCGGCCCATTTGAGCTGCTGGGGAGAAGAGCAGGGACTGGCAAGGTGGCCACCCTCTGTCCAGGGGGCTTATCGCCAGGGACCTCCGCGGGGGACACAGTGGGGCCACCCTGCTCCCAGCGGGCGCCTGACCCAGGGAGGCTCCTGACCTTGGGCCCCTCCAGGCCTGGCTGTGACTGCCCAGGCGTCCCCAGCTGCGGCCTCGGCTCTGGGGGCCTGGCCCCAGGTGGACTCTCACGGCTGGTGTCAGCTACAGCCAGTCTTGTCCTCAGTCCCTGACTGGGGTCTGGCCTCTGGGTGAGGAGCCCCTGGGTCCTGCTCCACCTTCTCTCTGCCTGTGGTGGAGGCTGGCACTGGCCCGCTCTGCACCTGAGGGTGGCCTGGGCACCCGCGTCCTGCCGCACAGCCAGGGGCCCCAAGTCCTCGGCTCTGTGACCTCGAGTACCTCGTGCGCCCTCCCTGAGCCCCGCTAAGGCAGTGGTGACGATCACGTTTGCACGCATGTAAACTGCTGAGCCCCGTCCCTGGCTCTTGCAGGGTGCTCGGCACTGTTGGCTTCCTGCCCAGGCAGCAGCTCCGCACGGGCCGTGACCCGTGGACCTAACGCCAGGGGCAGACGTGCTGCAGCCTCTGGCCTCGTGCTCAGATCCACCGGGCGGCAGGTGGGGCCCTGCGGGGGAGTGGCCCTCCCTCTCTTACCTCCAGGTCCCCGCCCTCCCGGCCAGACCCTGCAGCCTGGCCTCACTGCCCCCTGGGCCTTGGCACCGGCCACCCCACAGGGCCCTGGACGGGGCTGGGGGTCTACCTGTGCCGCCTACCTGGCCTTGTGAGTCCTGTTCCCAGCTGAGGTGGGGAGGCTGGCGCTGACGCTGGGGACGGGCGCCTCGGAGGAGGCGTTGGTGGCCCTGTCGCTGCTCAGCTCCAGGTAGGACCCGTTGAGCAGGTAGGCGCCGGCTTCCTCAGGGTCCTCGTAGTCAACGGGGAGGCTCTCGGCCAGGGAGCTCCGCGGGGCACCCTGTGCAAAGATGCTGTTCACCGTCTCGTTGAGGGAGAGCTCTTTGGAGTCGGAGCCCGCGCCCAGGAGCTGGTCGGAGATGGCGTTGGCCGAGAGGAACTCCTGGGAGGCGAGACGGGCGTCAGCCTCTCGGTCATCCTTGTCCCCCGCGAGAGCGGTCCCGGTGGTGTTGCGGTCTACAGAGGGAGACAGGCGGCTCAACCCCAAGCCTCCCACGCCTGGGGGCCAGGGCTGCCCGGGGGAGGGACCTGGACAGGCGGGGCTGAAGTCAAGCGGCTGGACTGGGAAGCCCCCAGAAGGCAGGTTTCTGCCCAACTAAAGGACACGGTTTGGCCGAGATTCCCCACGTGGGGGCCTGGACAGTGTCCTGCGAGGGGACAGTCACCATCTGCAGTGGGCATCTTGGGATAGGACCCTTTGTGTGTGCACGTCTCAGAGGCACGATGGACCGATGGAGATTGGGAGGGTGGCGGGACAGGGTGGATGACGAGACACAGCACATGTATCTGGGGGATGGACACCCCGAAAGCCCTGACTTCACCACGACGCAATCTGTGCGCGTAACGAAATTGCGCTGGTACCCACACATCATACAAATAGAACGTGACCTTATTTGGAAATAGGGTCCTTGTAGCTGTGATCAGCTAAGAATCTTCAGATGAAATTGTCATGGATTTGGGGTGGGCCCTAAATTCAAAGACTGGCATCCTTATCAGAAGAGAGGACACGCGGGGACACACAGACACAGGACAAGTGAGCACGGATGCAGCCCATGGGCTCAGGCCATCCTCCCTAGGGGACGTGTGACTTGGGCAAGTCACTCCTGCCATCTAAGCCTCAGTGTCCCCACCTGTCCAGTGGGGACAATCACATCTGCCACAGAGAAGGCCTGTAGGTACGGACAGACCCCGAGTCCTCAGCCCTGTGCCTGCCTGGGGTGGGTCTGCGGTTCCTGGCCCCTGTTAACCTCTGCAGACCAGAGAGGGCCTGAAGACCCTTCCCCAGGGCCCCGTCCCCAGAGACCCCACTCCCTCCTGGGTACCTCGGAAGCCCTTGGGCCTGGCTGGCGCCTCGCAGGCCGCGCCGCCGGGCTGTTCGCACACCTCGTTGGTCTCCTGGCCCTTGCTCAGGCCCAGCTCCAGCTCCAGGCCCGGGTGGCCAAACAGCCGGTTGTCCAGGCCCAGCCGCTCCGAGGAGGCCTGGCTGTAGAGCGAGCCATTGTGAGGCACGAAGCCCAGAGGCCCGGCCCCGTCCAGCTCCTGGCTCTCGGCGCTGTCGGAGCCGGGCTCGGGGAAGCCGTAGTACACGGGCGGGATGCGGTGCGCGTGCGGCGGCTGCAGCAGCGTGTACTCGAAGGTGATGGAGGGGCTCTTGCCATTCTGGTTCCACACCTGGGGAGGCAGGAGAGTGGGATCCCGGCCCCTCCCCACTCTCCCCAGCCCCTCGAGCGGCTGTGGCGCACCGTGTCCCTCGCCCAAGGCCACACCCAGCCTGGGGCAGGAATGTGGGGACACACTGCGTGGAGCGGGTGTTATCTGAGTAACCACCAGCATTCGATTCTCGCCACGTGCCAGAAATCCCACGTAACAACGTAATAACGGGGTCTCCCTCCCACCACCCTCCGAGCCAGACCCACCCCCCAGCAGGCCAGTGGGGGTGGGCAAAGACCCAGGCCCCGCCTCAGCTGGGACAAGCGGAAGGTCGCCCAGCTCCAGCGGTCCCCGCGGGGTGGGCCGAGGCAGACCCCTGCAGCCCCTCCCCGGGAGCGTCTTCCGTCTTCTTCCAGAGACTCCAGCCAAGCACAGTGGTGTCAGCAGGGGGGGCCTAGGACGAGGACTCTAGGATGGGGTTTTGGAGGAGCAGGGCCACCTGCCGGCAGGGGGGTGGGAGCCCACCATGGGGCACCGAGGAAAAGGTCACCAGTGGGGAACGGGGAGCTGACACCGGCGGAGGAAATGCACTATTGGCGTAACAGCTCCAGGGTTTGAGAGTCGGCTGGGGACAGGGGTAGGGGTTAGAAAGTCATAAGGGACTGCGGAGCCACACCGAGGGCTGGGGGAGGAGCCCCCACCTAACCACCCTTGCCGGCTGGGCCGCGGTCATGTGCTGTCGTGTGCTACAGTGGAGGGCGGAGAACCAGGGAGGTTGGAGTCTAGCCAGCTGGAACCCTGAGACTTGGGATGTGGGGATCTGAGTGAATACGCTTGAAAATTTTCAAATCTCTGATTCCTTTGAATCTTCCGGGCCTAAAAATGTAGCCTCTTCCTCCCTGGTATAGCCGGCACTCCTCCTGCGGAGACCTCTGCCCCACGACCCCCTGGGCCCCTCTGGACCCATCCCACTCTCCTCACCTGGCTACCAGACCAATAGCTCAGGCTGAAGTCACGTCTCAGTCCTGGGGGAGAAGGGACCACACACCACGGCACCCCGGCCACCGACCGGAACGGTGGGGGATTCGCGCATCACGAGAACTTTGGGAGAAGTGGCTCACGTGCTACTAGGGGGCTCGCAGAAGCTCGGAGGAAGCGAGGGCCGGCCTGACGCAGGGCGCGAGCCCATCGGATCCCGCGCTTGATGCAGCACTTTGGCGCCCACAGTAGCGAGACAGACCTCGGTTCTGCCGTCAGAGCGCAGCAGAGTCCTGCACCCTCAACCCCACAGAGGCACCTGCGCCTCCTCCAGAGCAGACCGGCCTGGCCCCAGGCTGGTCCTGGGCGGCCACTGGTCTGGAAAACACGTTCTCTTCCCTCCCCCTCAGGAGGAAGGGCAGAGCGATTTTTGTTTGCACAGGGTGGGCGGCAACGGCACACACGGGGGCTTTGACCCAGGGCTACGACAGCCCCCACTCCCAGCGACAACACAGCACAAAGGGGTTGGGCCGCCCCGAGCACATCACGTCGTCCACAGTGCCGGCAGCGTGGTGGTCGGGCAGCTGAGCGGGACGTGGCGCTGGCGGCCTTGGGAAAGCACGTGTGTCTTAAAGGATCCGAGTCAACCCTCTGCAGACTCGGTGCCCCCACATCGGTGACAACGCCAGGCTCCAGGGATCTGGGGTGTGCCAGGACACCCCCTGAGAGGAAAACTGTTGCATTTCATACCCTCCACCATGCAGAATTCTGGGACAGCCTGCTCCGCGCCGGGAATATCGGTTCAGTCCGCACACCGGGTGATATATTCGTAGGAAGTTGCCCACTCTGAGTGGGACTGAGTAGACGGGCTCTGCCGCAGGCCCAGGCCGTGCCGTGAGCAGCCTGCCACCGGGCCATACGGCCTGGCAGGTCCTACAGGGACAGGGACATCTGTGGTGGGGAGAGATGTCCTATGGAGTTTCTGGAAAGCCTCACTAGGAAAAGCACAACGCGGACCCCGTGGCTCTGGGGCGAGGCCGCCCGCGGCAGACAGACACGCAGCCTTTGGGAACGAGCTTCTGGCCACAGGCCCTGGGGGAGCCAGAACTCTGCTTCAGGCCATCGCATGAGCCACACGGCCGGAGCTTTCAGCCCCACAAAGTCACGCGGTGGGGAGGCCCAGCTGCGATCCAGCACAAGACGGAAGGGTCCCCCCAGGAATAGACATGGTCAGCGCCGGGCACACGAGAAAGCGGCATCAGCCAGCATTTAGACTCCCACCGTCCGGGACGCCGGAGCCCGCCCCGCTCAGCTCACGCTGCCCTTGCGGTGCGGTGAGCGGAGAAAAGTGGTCGGACCTGGCTCGGATGGGGGGGCTCGGTGTGCAGGCTGGAAATGGGGTCTGCGTCCCCAACACCCCGTGCAGGGGTGGCCTTGACAGACGGCGGTGGAAGAAAGTCCCTCCCAGGGGCTTCAGGCAGTGCACGATGGGATCGCCCAGTTTGCAGGGACAGCAGAGTGGCCCGAGATAGGAACGGGCACCGAACCGCGGGCAGTGGCACCTGGCCTGGCCGAGCGGTCGGAGCCCGCGTGGGCAGAGGAGGAGCCTGGGCAGCGGGCGCTGGGGAGGCTGTCGTGCGGGGACGGGGAGGGGCAGGAAACGCGCAGGTCTCCGCACCGCTTGGCCATGCCTGCCAGGGAGCGTCCACCACGCCGGGCCCCGAACAGCCACGTACGAGAGCGTGGCTTTGCCAGTTGACACAGGCCAGCCTCTGCCATCGGTCAGCCCCTGCCATCGGTCACCCCACATGGTACAAGGGGTGTGTGAATGGAACAGCCACGTGGCCAAGAGGAAACCACACACAGGCTGACAGCACGGTGTCACACAAGCAAAAGCCCAGCCAGCGGCGACACTGAGCCCGTGACGCAGCACCGCCCCCAAGACAGCGCCGGTTCCTGCTTGGCAAGGTAGTCACGTCAGACCCTCCCATCCTGGAAGCGGAAGTGGCGAATCTTACTCGAAAAATACGGTTGCCCTTCCCGCCCAGGGGGCCTCCGCCAGCCCGACGTCCACGGACTCACGGAGTGCTTGGTCCACTGAGACGAGACGCCACGTGACGCTGCACTGGACAAAGGGACCCACTTACGGCAAAGGTGCCAAGTGGGCACGTGACTATGGGATGCACCGGGCCAGCCGTGTGCTGTGCCACCCAGAAACCACCAGGCTGACGGAGCGACGGGGCGAAGACGAGGCGCCAGCTTGGAGGCGACACGCCCCACAGGATGCACTGGGGCAGCCCCACGAGGCAGCACACACAGAAGCCACCGCCTGGACGGAGAGCTTGTCCCAAGAGGTGGACCGTGTGGGGCTGGGAAGCAAAGGGGCACAGTGCTGTCATTCCCAGCGACCGCTTGGGGACTCTGTGCTCCCCATCTGTGCAGCTGGAGCAGCTGGGACCCAGAGACCCCAGTTCCCATGCAGGGACACTTCCGCGAGAAGACACAGCAACAGTTTCATCAAAGGTTAAGCGACAACTGCCCCCTGCTCTCTGTGGGGCCCTGGTGCCGAGAGGCCAGCGGCAAGGAAAGGGTGGGGTGTCCCGCAGGGGCACGGACCCTAACCGGGAGGAGGATGGTGCTGTTGGACCTCAGGGGCCAAGAATGGATCTGGTACCCCGTGGATCCACTGGGACATCTCTTGGCAAACCCCTGCCCAGTTGTGATGGCAACCGGATGAGGACAGCAGCCTGGGACAGGGAAGGGCACAGAGACCACGGTCACCTCGCCAGGTGAGCCACTGGGGCCAGCTGAGGCACCGGTTGAGGCTAAAGGGACCCAGCACAGGCAGAAGAGGGGAAGCATGAGCGGCCCTGACCAGCGGCAGGTCACCCGCCGGCCCTCCTCACTGAAGGTTCCTGGGAAGGAAACCAGCCGGGACTCCGGAGGAGCCATCTCCCGTGGACAGATTCTGGGGGCGCAGCACCCACAGCCCTGCTGACCCCCAGCACACGCACCGCGACGTCCAGGCCCTGCGTGGTCGCCCCCAAGCACACGCACCGCGATGTCCAGGCCCTGCTGACCCCCAGCACACGCACCGCGACGTCCAGGCCCCGCGTGGTCCCCCCAAGCACACGCACCGCGATGTCCAGGCCCCGCGTGGTCCCCCCAAGCACACGCACCGCGATGTCCAGGCCCTGCTGACCCCCAGCACACGCACCGCGACGTCCAGGCCCCGCGTGGTCCCCCCCAAGCACACGCACCGCGACGTCCAGGCCCTGCTGACCCCCAGCACACGCACCGCGACGTCCAGGCCCCGCGTGGTCCCCCCCAAGCACACGCACCGCGACGTCCAGGCCCTGCTGACCCCCAGCACACGCACCGCGACGTCCAGGCCCTGCGTGGTCCCCCCCAAGCACACGCACCGCGATGTCCAGGCCCTGCTGACCCCCAGCACACGCACCGCGACATCCAGGCCCTGCGTGGTCCCCCCCAAGCACATGCAACGCGACGTCCAGGCCCTGCGTGATCCCCCCAGCACACGCACCACGACATCCAGGCCCCGCGTGGTCCCCCCCAAGCACATGCAACGCGACGTCCAGGCCCTGCGTGATCCCCCCAGCACACGCACCGCGACGTCCAGGCCCTGCGTGGTCCCCCCACAGCACACGCACCATGACGTTCAGGCCCTGCGTGGTGGGCCCCTGTGCCACAATGTACTCGATGCCGGTCTCGTAGATGTCCATGGGCCGCCGGTACTTGACCACAGTGCCGGCGATGTTGAAGTTCTTGGGGCTGTCCACCTTGTAGTTGCCGTTGAAGAAATAGTAGCCGGCTTCGTCTGCAAGGGCTGAGAGGGCACAGCTGCCCGTCACAGGGCCGGGCAGCTGGGGGAGACACCAGCGCCGCACCCTCGGGGACCATGGCCAGCCCTGCCCTCTGCTACCCTGGAGATGGAGACCTCGTGCCGGGGCCGGCGTCTGCCCGAGCCGGCGCGGGGTCCTGGCCGGGGACTGCCGCAGAGGTGCAAATGCTCTTTCCCTCAGCCTAAAACAGACACCTGGACGCATCTGGATGGCTGGACAGAGCTGTCTGGGGACCCTCTTGGTCCTTTCCTCCAGCTGCCTTTGAAGGGGATAAGGGCTATGAAGTGACAAGCTGGCACCATGACCAGGTGGCCCGACCTGGCCCAGGAGAGGCAGCACCTGTGGAAGGTGCGTGCCGGACGGCAGTTGTGGGCCGGGTATGGGCAGGAGGTACCGCCCGGCTCCGTGCAGACTCGCTGTGTGGCCTGGGCAAGGCACCACCCCCAGCTTCCCCACCTGGACAGGGAGGACGGGCCTCTAGGCCTCTTGCAGCACCGCACTGAGGGACACCCAGGCCTCCCTGGGCCCACCCGAGCTGGCCGGCCCCGGTTCTCTCCAAGGAGTCGCACGTCCTGCTGCCTGGGCTGCCCAGACCTGGCTGCGGGGCCCGATCAGGCAGGAGGGTGGCCTGGCACATTCTCAGCCACCCTGTCCCTGATCGGGCATGGGTGGGTGGACACTCCCAGGCCCTAAGAGAAGCTCAGGACAGGCAGGCGTGTGCGCAGAGCCCTGCCAGCTGGGGCAGCTGCCAGAGCTGCTGTGATTGTCTGGGGTGCCCGTCCTCCCGGGGCTGCGGGCGTGAGCAGAGACAGAGCCTGCAGCGCTGGGACAGGAGGGAGGGGGCAGAGCGGGCACTCGGGGACACTGTCTTCCAAAGGATGTCCTTAAGGCCAGTTCCAGGAACTGGCCAATGGGAGGAGAGGACTTCAGCTTCTGAAGTCCCTGATGCAACGTGAGCAGAGGAGCCGGGCAACGGATTTACTATCGGACAGACGCAGCGAGGGGGGTGTCTGCTGGAGAAACGTCCTGCACGCCGCGATGTTGGAGATAACGGAAACTAGGGCCCGGGTTCTGCGAGGCGGGAGCTGCCCGGGCCTGGCTGTTTCAGCGCAGCTTGCAGGTATATGCCCAGGCTGGAACCCCAGGCCCTCGTCTAAACCTGCTTCCCCACAGCAATGGCCTTGCTTCCTGCGGCCTTCGCAGAGCTCCGAGCTGTCCCTGGTGTTCCCACGTGTCTGTCTCGAGAGCGGGGCTGTGCAGCCAGCTCAGGAAGCACGGGGTTTCCCAGCCTCTCCACTCACCCAGCAGGCCAGTGACAAGGCAGCCAGCCTGGTGGGAGGCTGGCGCCCCGCTTGGGCCAGGGGCAGCTCCCAGGGTGGTGGGCGGTGGGGCCTGAGGCCTACAGCCCTGCTGACCCCCAGGGCCCACATGGAGGGCCAGCCTTGGGCTCCGGGCAGGGGGTGGGGGATGGGGTCTTCAGCAAAGCCTCTCCCCTCCCAGCATCCCCTCCCAGGGGCAGGGTCCGGCCGCCAGGCCTGGCTCCCATGCAGGCACTGAGGCCCGAGGAGATGAGGCAGGCGGGAGGAGTGAGCCCAGGAATGTGGGGTTTGGAAACACACCTGCACCTGCAAACAGTGTCCCCATACAGCCTGGGTCCCCAGCCTGCCCTGCACAGGGCAGGGCCAAGCACAGAGTGGCCACAGGTGTCAGCACCTGCCCACCATGGCCCAAGGGGCCTCAGGCCACCTCCTGGGATGCAGACGTGGCATAGCGCCAGGCCGATGCTCAGCTCCACATGGAGCCCTTCCAGAAGTTGGCCACAAGATGGGGCCCGACTGCCCTGGCCACCATGCAAATAGTCCCAGGATCCTCAAGTTAGAGGACACCACCCCGCCCCGCACCTGGCCCACACCTGCCCACTGCAGACCGCCCCTCGGCTAGAGCCTCAACGTGGGGCCCCCAGCCCTGCGTGTAGACCCCACTTCTGCTTCTCTGTCTCTCGTGACCTTGGGGTGGCCACATACTTCCTACTTCCTGTCACTTCCAGAGACTCACTCCCCGCCCCACAGGGACCCCGGCTCCCGCACCCCAGCTCCACCACCTGCTGTCACGACCCCGCCGCTGTCCGAAGCTCTGAGGACAAGGTCCTCCCACCCGCGGGGGTGACATCTGCTTCCCTGCGACCCCTGCAGCCGCTCCCACAGCTGGCTCCCAGGCCACGCCCACAGTGCTCGGCCGTCCCTTCTTGAAGGGGACACAGGGTCAAGCGCCCCTTCCCCACCACCCACGACGCCCCATGGCCGACGGCTCACCCACCCAGCACATCGGCCGACTTCTTCCTCTCCACGATCTGGATGTCTCGGGCGCCGGCCGGGATATAGGTCACCAGAGAGTAACCTGGAGGCAGACAGATGGCGGTGAGAGCCGGTGGCCCGTCCCTGGCCACAGCGAAGCCCTGAGCTGGGGTGCATCCCAAGGAAGGCGCGAGGCCCGGAAGGCACCACCGCCTCTCCATTGTAGAGTCAGCCCCGGATGGCACTCACCACCTCCCAGGGTCTGAGGGCGGCCTGCCCCCTCACAGCTGTGTGGGGCTCACCTGGGCCCTGTCCTGCCCCGGAGGCTGACCCACCCTGCCAGGTACCTGCTCAGGTTCACTCTTTCCTACCAAGGCCATGGGTGGCACATCGGTGCCTGCCCCAGCTCCCCCAGGGGACACTGAGGAACACAGGGACCTTTAACCTTCTGGAGTCAGCAGACTTCAGTCCGTCTCAGCCACATTATCACCCAGGAGACCTGGGGCAATCACTGGAGCCCCAGCAGCCTCTGTGCTCCCACCGACACAAGTGCTTTGCTGCTGCTATTAGTATTATTATCGAACCCATCTTGTCCTGACTTCACGTTGATTTTAAAGGCTTACCGCACGCAAAGACGTGGATGAAAAGTACAGAAGTGCAAATAGAAGCTGACAACTCCGCCAAGCCCTTCCTAAGTGCCAGCCCCAGGCCGAGGTCCGTATCGGGCAACGTCGATAGGCCCAGAGGCTGTCGCCAAGGAAGTGGAGGCAGCCGCAAAGTCCCCCAGACAGAAAGGGGCCAGGGCTCTGCACGGGGGTGGGGGCCGACGGGGAGGAAGGAGGGTGTGCTAAGTAAGCTGCAGGATAGAAGTCTCCTGGGAGGGCTGTCAGAAATGAAAGGTTTCCTGGGGGTTGACAGTCATTTCATTGGTTCCTCAGGGAAGGGGCAGAGCCCGCAAGCGTCTGCCGGCCGGAGTGAGCCTGGCACCCGCCTGTCACTGCCCTGAGCCCACCACACTCCCAGGTCCCTGGAGATCCCGTCCTGCCACGGTGCCCTGGTCAATGCCTGACACTGGCTCTCTGGGGCACGGGAGGCAGAGCCCTGATCTGCAGCGCGGGCCTGTGTTCCTGGTGCAAACGCTCCCACTGTGGCCACCTTCAAACACCAACTTTAAACGTGTCCCTGGGCACAGAAGAGGGAAGCGACACAGCAGCCCACCTGCGCAGCGCGTGCACCGCACAGCGTAGTTACGGAGGTAAAAGTATGGGGAAGCGATGCCTTCGTTTCAGGATAGTGTCTTTAAATGTAGGTTTATATACTTTAGTTTTTAAATTAGCAAGCAGGTCACAGGATTCCTGAGCATTTAATACGCGTCTCTCATGGGCAGGCACGGGCTGGTGGTAGCACAAGGCACGGCCCTCGCCGTGGTGAACAAGCTCACATTGCCGGGGAGGAGAAGGGCTCAGTGCCAGGACCACAGACCCAGGAGCCAGCCGCCCTGGTGGCTGTGTGACCTTAGGTGAGTTACTTAACCTCTCTCTGCCCGTTCATGCGTATTTGGCAGCAGTGGTAGTGCCTTGGAGAGACATTGCCAAGCAGGAATGGGTTAAACCGCGCCAGCTGTGGCTCAGTGTGGTCACACTAAGCACTCAGCGGCACTAGGTGGGGCTGTTTTCAGATCAGCCCGGGCCCGGGATGGTCCCATGCGGGCACAGACCTGCCTACTGGGCCTTACTGCCCCTGCAGCCCCTGGCACATAGTAGGTGCTGTGGACGACATGTGCTGCCTGAGCGCCAGGCTCGCGTCCACGGCCCCGGGGCCAGCAGGCCATGCTAGCAGGTTGGGGGTCGTGGGGGGCAGGGGAGGAAACCACACGCCTTTGCTTTGCCCGTCCTGGAGGGAGGCCTCCGAGAAAGGGCCTCTGCCACCGCGCCTGGCCAGACGCTCGGCGCACAGCACTCATGCCCGTCTGGCTGCCCTGCGGACACCGCCCCCCTCCCAGCCTGTCCCGCTCCATCCGGCAGGCCATCCCCAGGCCCAAATCCAAGCCCCACCCTCTCCAGCGCCCTCCTGCAGGACCTCCTAGAACGGCCACAAACCCCACAATTATCCCTCACGCGGGGTGCAGGCTGTCCCTGAGCCTTCAGGACCTCACCAGGGTCTGACACTGGGTCATCTGTGGCCCCAGAAGCATCACTTCCGGCCCAGACTCGCCCGGCCTCACCGGGCTCCTCAGCAGGCTATTCCCGCCTGGGCCTCAGTTTCCTCGCCTGTGAGGTGGTTTTGCGCCGTCCTGCCTGCCCGCGTGCAGAGGCGGTGGTAGCCCGGCTCAATCCCACCGGCCTTTCTCGAGACCCAGAAATGCATCCAGCCCAACCCTGCGCGTCACAACTGACGTCGTCCCAAAAGCATAAAGCGCGGCCACCTGCTCAGACCCCATCTCCGCGAGGGCCGGGCCAGAGCTAGACACAGACAGGTGGCCACACGCACACGGCTCTGAAAAGGGACGAGCACTGCCCGGGAAGGCGGGCTCTGGCTGAGCCAGCCTGGCTGACGGGGGGTCCACCCCAACCCCGAGTCACATCTCACAGCCCCTGCGGGCTGGGACTCGTGCCGCAGCAGCTCCCTTTGCCAAGTGCGGCGTGACACCTCCCTGCAGGTGGCCTCCAGGGTCACACGTGATCCCCAAGCCAGGAAGCTGCAGGCACGCAGGGAGCACGCAGCGGACACACAGCAGCTGCGCATCACGGCCACGCAGGGGAGGCTGCGAGCCCCAGGCCGGCCCACCCGGGCCTGGAAGGAGAGCGCGGGCGCTTACCGAGGTGGGTGCCGCCCTTGCGGTAGTTGCCCGTCACGTGGGTGCAGCTGCTCCCGTCCCCCTGGCAGACGCCGCACTTGTCCAGCGCGTGTGTGGAGAAGAGCACCCCGTCACAGCCGATGGGCTGCAGGAAGGCAGGAGAGGGCGGCTGGGAGGGCGCTGCGGCCGGGCCGGGGCCGCCACCACCGCAGACGGGCAGGCGCAGTGAGACCGGCGGTACTTTTGCTGCAACGTTTAACAACCTCACATTTTCCAGACACGCAAACCCCTCGCAGGTCGGCGAGCTTGCAGGACGTGCCGTCGCGGGCGGGGACCATGAGCTGCCGCTGGCCGTCCACGGTGGTGCAGTGCAGGTCGCACGGCTTGCTGGAGATGTGTACGTAGTCGTCTGGCGGGGCAGACAGGACGGGTCTCAGCTGGGGAGGGAGCGCGGACTCAAGGGACTTCCCCTTTCCTCCCACTGCCACAGCGCCCATTGCACAGACGGGGAAACTGAGGCTGGAGAGAAGGGGCGTCGTGCCCAGGGCCTCAGTGGCAGAAACGGTCCGGGACACAGCTCACCTGGCTCAGCCCAGGCTCCGTGAGGTGCAGCCTCTGCCTCCCCGTGAGTGGGGCCGCACCTGAGACCCACACAGGGTCCAGGGAGGCTGAGCCAACTCGCTGACCCTGGCGGCCAGCCCTGGGCACCCCAGCGCCAGGTCTCACCCGGGGAACGGGCGAGGCTGGCTGACTCACACTGTCATCTGAACTGTTTCCTCACCCCCCAGGAGAGAGGGAGAGAGAGAAAATAGCCACTTTGGGCAGCCCAGGCCCCGTGGGACAGTGTGGTCAGTCCCCATCTGGGATCAGCTAGGCTGGTTCCCGTCTGTGCCCAGGAGCCAGCAAGTGGGAGAGTCACCTCTGCCCTCGGAGACCGGGCCTGGGCACGGGACACCCAGGTCTGCCCCGGCTCTGACCACCTCAGCGCCCCCACTGCCCACCCCTCGGGTCTGGTCCTGGTCTGGAAGGGCCCCACACACACTCTGCTCCCGCAGGGGGTCCCCAGGGCCGCAGGTACCCGGGTACAGAGGCTTCCACTGGTACGTCCGCCCGTTGTACACGTGGGAGTTGAAAGAGACGCACTGCTCCTCGCGGAAGCTCCTCCCGTCCAGCGGACAGTCCTGGGGAGCGGGAAACAGGCGGGAGGCTCCAGGAGGAACTCGGCCGACAAAGGCGTTTTTGTCCAAGCTGAGCAGGAAGTGGCAGCAGCCCAGGACGGCCGCGCGGGGCCATGGCCACAGGGCGGCCTCTCGTGCTCCCGCCCACCAGATCTCCCTGGCACCCACCCACTCTCGGGAGCGGAAGGGCAGCGGGCAACCCCCAACGCCACCGTGGTCCGGCCCTCCTCGCGCTCGGGACATGCCCTCCCACCTCCCTCCCACCCACCTCTGGCCTCGCCGCGGCTCTGCCACGTGGGCGCCCCCACCCTCCATGTTCGGCAGACCCTCTGCGTGCCGCAGACGCGGCCACAGCCCCCGGAACACCCTCGACAGCCGTGCGCCCTGAGTCAGGAAGAGGGACCCACGGTGCTGAGGAGAGACTTGCCCAGGGCCCAGCCGAGTCCTGTGGGAGCCAGAACTTGAACTTGAGTCCGTCTCACTCCAGAGCTCGTGAGTGTCCCCCCGTGCCCTGGCTGCACCATCCCAAGAGGATAGCTGACCACGGGGCGATGCCAACACAGAGCTGGGGCCGCCTGCCTCCCTTCAGCCCCGAACTCCCCGCAGGTGCATACACCTGTCCCCAGCGACATGCAGGGAGACCCCAGCAGCTCGGCCTTCCCGGCCCAGGCAAGCCAAGCAAGCCATCCTGGGGACCCAGACCCCAGCTCCGCGTGTCCGGCCTCACAGCCCCGCGGGCCTCAGGTGTTCCGGTTCAGACTGACTGTGGCCCCACCGAGAACTTGGTGCCCGGCGCAGGTTAACCAGGAAGCCCAGAGCTGAGGACACCTGGCAGCAGAAGACACCCACGGCGGCTCGGAAAGCAGCCCAGGGGGGCGTCCATGACCGGGACCAGGAAGCCCGGTGACTGATCAGTCTCTCAGCGAGCGCCTGTTACGTGAACGCCGTGAGCAAAGGGGGGCTGCAGCCAGAGACCCCAAACCTCGAGGCTGCACTTGAAGTTCCATGAGCAAAAGTGAGTCCGTCCATCTGTCTGTCCCTGCACGTGCTGCGCGCGCATGGGCATGAACCGTGGTCCGATGCCCAAAGGAGGCCCTGGTCTCAGCCGGGCGCGGGCCCCGCAGCTTCTCCCCCACAGGACGTCAGCCTGCCCGGCCCGGCTCTCCTTGCAGGGGCAGGCCCAGGACAGAATGTCCAGGAGGCACGAGGCCACCGGAGAGACCCCTGAGAACCGCCTGAGGAAGGGCAGGCAGGCAGGTCGTGTCCCAGCCCGGCCAGGCCGCCCTCACCTGCGCTCTGCAGAGCTGGTAGCGCTTGGAGGTGCCCGTGCAGGTCCTGTTCCCGGCGCCTGTGACAGACTTCCTCCTGGCAGGGAGAGCGTGCTGAGAGGGGCTGGGGCGGGGGCTACAGGCCCTGACCCCGGTTCAGGGACGGCCTCTGGGCTGCCCCACGGGTTCCAGATGCCTTCCCTGGTCCCTGACCGAGAAGGCTCCTTCCTCCCACTTTTCTGCTGACCCCGACCCGAGCAGTGCAGGAACGACATTCTGAGATTCTATTCCATTCACCTCTGCATCCCTGGCACATGGCACAGGGCGCGACACACGGCCTTGGTGACAGTGATAAGCACGTTTGCCAGGAGCCAGGCCTGTGCTCACATGCGTGCACACATCAGCTTGTGTGCCCTCAGAAGCATGGGGGGGGGCGGGGGCGGCTCCAGCACGCTCTCTATGCTACAGGCGAGGAAACTGGTGCTCAGAGAGGTTGAGTGACTTGCCCAAGGTCACATAGCGGGGAAGTAGCAGAGGCGATATTCGAACCCAGGCCTGCCTGACTGTGAAGGCTCTCAGCTGCTGTAGCCATGCCTTCCCCTCTGGTCCTCAGGAGAGAAGGTCAGGGTGGGCCCTTCATTGATGGAAGGGAAAGGCTTCTCTGGTACCCGGGAGCACGAGGAACTCCGGGACACCATGGCCAGAGACCCATCAGAAGTCACGTCCCAGGATAGGGCCGTGGAAGACTGAGCCCCCTCCCAGGGTGAGAAGTCACCAGGCTGGAGGGCAGGCCACCCTCTCCTGTCTGCTGCCCCACCCTCATGCCAGCCCCTCGGGGCCACGCTCGACTCCCACCTCTGCTGCAGGCAGTGCCGCTCCTGGGACATCACCCCGCCCCCACAGCTGCGGGAGCACGCCGTCCACTTGGTCCACTCCCCCCACCAGTAGGCCGTGGCGTCAGCGCCCCCCTCCAGGCTGTTGGACGTTGGGCTGTTGTCCTGGGTGAGAGGCCCCCACAGACATCAGAAGGCTCAAGCGCCCAGCAGGACGGGCTGCCCCACCCCATGCCCGAGGGCATTGCTGTCAGCTGGACAGCAGGACACGGCTCCCTGGCTGGGCCCCCCAAGAGGTCACTCAGCAACCAGGGTTGAGATCTCCCGGGTGGTCTCAGAGGGAACTCCCAGGGAGCCGTGGGCCCTGGGTCCTTCCTGACCTGCGGATCCAGGACAATCTGGGAGCTCCGCACGTCCCGCAGGCACAGCCCACCCACCCACGTGCCTCACGTGGCCTTTGCCTGGAGGGAAGCCCTTTGCTTAGCCTCAGCCCTCCCCTGCAAGGGTCCAGGGGCTCCAGGGTGGCCGCAGCGCCAGGGCTGGTTGACTGGCTCTGTGAACAAGTTCTGGGGAGCCGAGGCGGGCTCTGGGACCCTGAGGCACGTACTCCACGCAGCCCCTCCAAGCCGGCCCACGTGGGAGCGAGCACAGCTCCCGGGGAGGGCCCAGACCCACGCCCCGCTCACCGTGGCCCCTGTTGACATCGCACCGCCAGCCACAACTGCCACGGCCAGCAGGGACCAGGCCCAGCGAGAATGCTGCCGTCTGCCGTCCATCCTGGAAAGCAAGGCCACTGTCACCCCAGGCCCCGCCCAGTTCCTCTTCCAGTGGACCAGGGTGCACTTCGGGAAGGGCCCTTGGTGTCCACCCAGCGCCCCAGGCCTCGAGCCACCATGCAGGGTCAGCAGCAAGAGCTCGGCAAGTGATTGGAGATGTCTGCAGGGGCCTGGGACAGAGAGGTGGCGTGTGTGCCAAGGCTGCGCCACCCTCCATCCCAGGGCGTGCAGGAGGCCTGCTGCACGTTGCCTCTGAAGGCCTGAGCTCAGAGAACGGCCGAGACCAGGAACCACTTAGGGGCCGGGGGCCAGGCCTGCGGAGAGGCTGCCGTGAGAAGCACAGGGCACCATCAGCCGGGACACCAAGGCCGTCGCTCGGCTGGAGCCCCTTGGGAGTTTTACCTGCTGCTGGCCTCGTGGGAAAAGGACCCCCCACCACCGACTGCATGAGATGGCCAAAGGGGTCAAAGCATGGGGGTGGGCTGTGCCAGGGCCCCCCGCCTCAGCTACCCTACCCGAGGCTGGCCCAGGGCCCTGGGGAGCCCCAGCCTGGCCCTCCCAGAGCACCCTCAGGCGTAGCATCAGCGGCAGCTGGCACCTGGGCCTGTGCCGCCTGCTCCTGGGAGGTAGGATGGGGTGGGAGGAGCCCCGTGCCAGCCTGTCCGCAGCCCAGGGCTGGGCGGCAGCCCCTCTCTGCCTTCTGCCAAGTTGGCACCCCCTGCTCAAAACACCTGCCAGAGTCAGGTCCAGCCCAAACAAGGGGGGCTTCCAGCCTCTGAGCATGGACCCTGCCCTTTCGGAGGGAAGGACAGAGACCACTCGTGGCCTCTGTCTGGGGTTTGTCTCAGGTCCTGAGTGTCACTTGCCAGGGGCTAGAGAAGGGGCATTAGAAACCACCAAGCCTGGACCCAAATTCTGGAGCCCAGAGAGAGAAGCCCACTTGCCTGAAGCCACCCAGCAAGGCTGCCAACCAGCAAACTCAGGGATGCGTCCCCACACCAGCTAATCCCAGAGGAAGAAGATATAGAGGTCACCCCTCACCCCTGCCAGCTCTGAAGCCAACTCCAGGTCTGCCCCTCCCTTCTCAGCAGCCTCATCCAGCTGAGTTTCCTGGCAGGTCAAGCACCTGCGGGTTTCCGGGAGCCGCGCCAAGACCCCTCGCACCCAGACGATGCGGCAGTGAGCCCCGGGGCCAGGAGCCGAGTGCTTGAGACCCCCCCGCCTGCCCCTGCCCCCCTGGCCACCCTCCACAGCTCTCCCTCTGCACCCCCAGCCTCACCAGGAGGAGCCCCCCACAGTCCCATTGGCGGACGGGCGCCCGGCCCTGCCTGCAGGCTGAAGACAGGTGCCAGCGGGCTCACACTTGGTTTTCATTAAGGCTCCCAGACACGGCTGGCCTGGGGCCAGGCCCCGCTCTCCGGGATCCATCCTCCCTGGGGTCTAAAGGCAGCGGCCGGCCGGCCGGCCGGCGGGCCAGAGGTAGGAGACGTTCGCAAGCAGAGCTTCAGGGGCCCGAGGCTGAGGGACGGGGGCCACCCTGCACCCTGCTCTGCGGCCGCCCCCACCCCTTGAGCCCCCCCTGTTATGTAACGTCTCCCGAGGGTGCGGGGCGCTCCTGCCCCCGGCCACACTCAGCTGGCCTGGGTGGGCTGCATCCCACGCACCGGGAGGGCTGCAACGTGAGCAGGACGGGGACTGGGACGGGTGGCCTACCTGGCCCGGGGTCAGCAGGTTGTCCTCCCAGAGAAAAGGCCGAGAGCTGCGGAGGGCAGGCGGGCCAGGTGCGCGGCGCGGGAGGCTGAGTGCAGACGCCGGCTCTGCCTGTCTCCCGTCCCCTCCTCCCTCTCCCACTTCAAAGAGCGTCCAAGAGAGGGGTTCCCGGAGGGGCGCAGCCCAGTGGCGGCTCTGGGCCGGCGGCCGCCTTTATAGCTGTCAGGCAGACGGGGAGGAACTCACACTTCCCTCCAGGCCGCTCCCCCGCCCGCCGCCGGCCTGGCGCACACTTTAACCCGCTCCGCGCCTCTGGAGCCCGGCCAGGCCGGCCCAGCTGCCTGCTGGCTGCCGGCAGCGGCGGCGGCCCAGGAGCGGCGAGCAGGGAGGCCGGCCTTCCCGGGTCCAGAACTGGGGACCACATGTCGGGTGTCCAGACGGAGCCACTGCTAGCCTGAGGTCACAGGGGCGGTTGGCGGTGTTAGAGCCAAGCCCCATAGTGGGGCCCAAGCCCTGACGCTCCCGAGAACGGGGTCTGGGAGGCGGGAGGGCCAGTCTGAAGGCTCCAGGTTGTAAGGGAAAGACCAAGTCCCACGGGAGACCACGTGCCCGGGTCACCAGCTGGGCAAGCTGCTGAGGAGCAGGGGCCTGAGCAGGTGGGGAGACTGAGGCAGACCTAGTGAGGGCGCAGCGAGGGGCTCCAAGGAGGGACAGAGGCGCCCGTGGGCTGCTGACCAGACAACCAGAATGGCCAGGGCCAGCGAGAGAGGCGGAGGGAACTCTCTGCAGATGTTCAGCACCAGCTTGGCCGGGCACGGCGGCCTGGCTGGGCCCGGGCCAGCTGGGCAGCTCCTGGCAGGCCAGGTCTGGGGCTCTGGGCCTCTGTCCTGCTGAGTCAGGGCACAGAGCGGGCAGGGAGTGGGCAGCGTGGATGGAGCCCCTCTGGGAAGCCCCAGAAGCCCCCAGACTTTGCCTGCCTGCCCCTGAAGCAGGCCAGGTGCCCACCCTGCGCGCCAGCCTCCCCAGAGCCCGCACCCCGGGAAACAGAGGCCCCTCCAAATGTGGTGGGTGTTTTGAGCAGGGGGTGCTCACCTGTGCCCCCTGCCCCAGGCCCTGCCTCCATGCAGCAGACATCATGCGCCCAAGGCGGTGCCTGGAGAACCCTCCCCCTTCCCTCTGTCCCCTCCAGCAGGCCTGAAAGGACAGTGGCAAGCTCCTCCAGCTGCCTCCTTGGGAAAGTTCTGCTCCTTGTCTGACCACTGTCCAGAAAGGCCGGAACCCATAATAGCGTAAAAACGTCGGTGCCTATGACAGTTTGCTGCGCTTGTCCCACGTACCAAGAGCTGCCGAGTCAGCATCTTCGTCGTCCCCATTTCACAGGTGGGGACGGAGGCTCAGGGCCCGAGTGACCTGCCCAAGGCCACACGTCTAGTAGGTGGCAAATCCGGGACGCCTGCACTCCAGGTGTGGGGTCCCCTCGTCTTCCGGGTCTCTGCAGGCGCATGCTCCTTTCTTGTTCAGCACAGTTCCTGCTGCGGCCGCAGGGCACACGGTGGCTGCTCCTAGTCACACGGCCGCCTGCGGCCTGGAACCAACACGAACCCTAATCCGAACCCTAACCCGGGTCCACACTGCCCCCTGGGGTCGGTGTGCTGAAGCACAGACGTGATGGCACCTGGCACCCGGCATACCCGCACGCACCCGCGTACACATACGTGCACACGCGCACGGTCCCTCTCGTGTGATTGGATTGCCCTCACTCGGGAAGCCCAGGCCACCCTGTTGCCCTCCCCTCCGGTGACCGCCAGCCCTGCTCACCCTGGCACAGTCCCCAAGCTCCCCTGGCTCCCACGTCCAGCCAGCGCCAGGTGACTAACGGTTTCCCCTGGGAGGGACCCCACAGCCGACCAACACAAACACCCGCTGCGTCCTCTCCTGGCTCACAGGACAGCACAGGCTGCGCCCGGCCACCTGCCTGGGAGACGGGCCGAGGGCCAGCCACCCCCGCTGCGTGGCCTCCTGCAGGTGCGCGCCCCTCCAGGCAGGGAGCTGGCCACACCCCACCCCCCACAGCTCCAGGGGCCCCCAGACTCAAGGCCCACAGGGAGCCGTGGCTGCTTCCTTGGCCACGTGGCCTGAGGGTCTCAGAGGAGACACCAGCAGCGAGGGAAGGCCTCTGGGGGTCCTGAAGACCCTTGGGAATTTGGGCAGGGGACAGTGAAGAATTCAGCAGGGGCAGGAAGCCTCTTTGAAGCCCACGCCACGTGCCAAATGCATTAGCCCCATGGGGAGGAGGCCGGGACAGTTCCCCCCCTGTCGGGCAGGCAGTGCCTCTCTCCTCTCTCAAGCCCTTGGGTGACCTCTGGGCCTCAGTGCCCCCAGGCCCAACGTGCCTGAGGAGTCGCCAAGCCAGCTGCACACACCTGCCGCCAGGACGGTGGCACAGGGCCCCACGCTCAGAGGGGCCTGCCTCTGGGACTTATGCTCCAAGGCCACCGTCTTGAAATTCTTAATCACGTCATCTTCCGAGTCCAACGGGCCCGTGGAACACGGGGGCGCCGGGAGCCACGGCTCGCTCGAAGGCCCAGCTCCCCCTCCCAGCAACAGCAGCCGCCCTCCCCCTCAGTGGGGGCCTCGGTGCGAGTGCGGGGACAGCGGGGTCAGCCTGGGTCTCAGGGTGGACACTCACCCTCCAACATCCCGAGCCCAAAAAAGCATGGCATCGAGCAGCAGAGAAGACACCCGCGCTGGGTCAAGAGACACTGCTGGGAGAAAGAGAAGCTTGTCCTGCTTTTTGGACAAGGGACCCCACATTTTTCACGGAGCCCCACACATGACCCAGCTGGCCCCGGGAGTCGCTGCTTCCCTGGCCACATCCCTCCACGTCCAGGCCGCCTGCGGCTGGAAGAAAGGATGGTTCCAGGCCCCGCCCACCCCGCCCATCCCTCCCTCACAAGCCCCCTCCTCTGCACCCACCTCAACACGCTCAGCCCCCCAGGGTGCTATTCCGAGGCCACCTTTTCTGGGAAGCCCCCCGGGGCCCTAGCACTTTGTTGGCTTCTCAAGCGTGGCTGGCACTGCCTCCCCCTGGCAGTGCCAGGACCCGCAGAGCAGGGGGCCGCCTCCCCAGCGCCACGGAGGCCCAGCCCGTGGCAGGAGCTCCATGAGGCCAGGGCTCCTCATCCTGCGGGGCAGCGGGCGAGGCGCCCCCTCCACTCGCCCCAGACCAGGCTCTATCCCCGGCCTGCAAACACCTGGCCTCCCAGGGCCTCCCCACGCAGGACAGCCCCAGCCCACCACCCCCTGGCACTTGTTGGGGCCACAGCACCTGTCTTTGGAAGGAGATCATCTGCACCAGAGCTCTCCAGACGTCTGAGGAGCAGTTTAGGAACAGGAAAGCGGATGCATCTCTGGGGGAGGCCGGGGAGCGGGCGAGGAACAAGCATGGAGAGGCCAGCCTGGGGCCGGCACGGCTGCTTTGGAGGTTCCTCAGGGAGTGGGCGTCGGACACCGTCACGCCAGGGCCCATTCTGCACCATGGAGTGTCCAGGGCAAGCACAAGCACCCGGGGGGGGGGGGGGGGACCAAGGGCAACACACAGGCACCCTCAGGCCCCGCTGGCCGGCGGCCAGCCAAGGCCTCGAAGGCAGCCTGCCTCTGCTGTCCGCCATCCTCCCCAGACCCCACTGTCCTCTCTGCCACCTGCCCAGCACCCAGAACACCCCGGGGGCCCCTGAGCAGACCTGGCCAGAGCCCTCACACCCAACAGGCCCTGGGCCACCAAGGAGTCCTTGGGCAGCTTGGAGGTGGCTGGCCAGGCCGGGGTGAGGGTAGGTCCCGGAGGGCAGCCCCAGAGGCCAGCCCCTTGGCAAGAGCTCCCTGCCCAGCCCAGGGCAGAAGCCAACTGCCCCCCAGGGCTCTACTCTGGGCTCAGGACTGAACACAAGGTGGGCACTCCCCCCTCCCTGGCTAGTCCCAGATCCACACGCGACCACTGCCTGGATAGGCCACCTCAGGCCACTTGTCCCCAACAGGCTGGGGCTCCTGGTCTGTTGCACAAGGTCAAGGTCCTCTTTTAGCCACAGAAATCTTGCAAGTACACCTAAGAGGCGACCCAGGCAAAAGCAGAGGTGGGCTTCCTGGCCCTCTCCTACCCCCAGCCGCCTTGGAGGCCCCTTCTTGGGCTCCTGGGAGCATTGTCTGAACGCGGGTACACCAGGCAGCCCCCGGCTCCTGGCACCTCCCAGGGGCTTTGCCTGCCTGCAGCCGTGACCTCCAGAGATAGTCTCCAGCCAAGGACATCCTGGGGGAGCAGTCACACAGTTGCCCATCAGTGAGCCCCCACACCACCCACGGAGACCTGGGGCCCCGGGCGTCACACTCAGGGGCCTCACCTTGGAGGCTCAGACGCGGGCCCAGCAGAAAGCAGCCGCTCCCCAGGCCGAGGCGGTTCCGCACGGGCTCCTGCCGTGCCCTGTCCGGTCTGCGGCCAGGCTCCTTGGGTTCAAATCCCGACTCGACCTCCTCCTCGCGGGGGATTTGGCGAGTGCTCAGACTTCTGTGTGGCCCACTCGCTCGCCTGTGAAATGAGGCTGGGAAGGGACGCCCCGCGCCGGGTTACTGTCCTGCAGGAGAAGTGCCCAGTGGCGGCTGGCAGAGGGAGGGGCTGTGTGCGGCTTTGCTCTGAGCTGCATTGGGGGACACTGGGCCCCGTGTTCCAACACACTGTTCCCTCCATGGTGACCAGACCACGGCAGGTAGTGTCTTCACGTGCGGACAGAGAAGCTGAGGCCGGGGCTGACTCTCAGCCCGGCCCACCGCTGTACGTCCAGGATTGGGCACACTGGGGTCCCAAAGGCGCCCAGCACAGCGAGTGTGCTCAGCCAGCCAAGGCCCCGCTCCCAGCACCGGGTCCTGGAGCCTCACAACCCTGACCCCGCCCCTCCTTCCTCTGCGCGGGGCTTCCCAGTAAGGGCTGTTGCGGACGTTCTGATGCAGAGAAGCCAGCTGGGGCAGGCAAGTGGCTGGGAGCAGAGGGGACGGCGCCCACCAAGTGGGCAGGGGCAGCCTGCTGTGAGGTGGGGCTGGGCTGGCCTGCTCCAGGGTCCTCCCCGCACACTGGGGCACCCCCATTTCCCCCGGGAGTGCTCCGTCCCCAGCGTCAAGCCCACCTTGGAGAACAGCCCTGCTCCTCCCTTCAGAGCCCGCCCTGAGGCCGCAGCCCCCTGGGGGGTCCTGGGCTGGACCACAGAACTGTTTCTCCTCCTGCTCTCTCAGCCAGGAGCAGTGGCTCCTGCAGGACCAGGGCTTGCAGCTCGAGGTGGGGGCACTCGGGCCTGTGGCTGGCAGAGACTGCCTAGGCCACTCCTGGTCTCAGACCCCAGGAGGAAGAGGGTCTTTGTCCCCGATCTGGAGCAAGGACGGGCCTGGGGACCCTGGCATGGCAGGCCGGGAGGCAAGCTCGCTGCACTGCAAGGAAGGCAGGCCGTGCAGGACCGACGGCTCCCAGCACGAGAGCCAGTGGGCAGCCGGGCAGTGGAGGTAAACGACCTCCCAGCAAACCTGCAAAAGCCAGCGAGGAGGGTCTCCTGCCCACCATCCCTGTCCCCTGCCTCAGGTCTCATCCCCAGGACAGGCTGGGTCCCCAGGTGCTGTGGGTCTGGGTTCCTGGGCCACAGGAGACTGCAGCCGTGGCTGCTGATGACCCGGCGTGTGGCCGGCCCCTCTCGGCCTTGCTCCGTGGCAGGCACTTGCCAGGCGTGGTCCAGCGGCACTGCCAGGGCAGCAGGTAGCAGCACAGGCTGTGCCAGGCGGACAAGCCTGGGCTTGAATCCCAGCCTGCCCCAGGCAGGGCCAGCAGGGAGCCACTGGCCTCTGTAGATGGAGGCTGAGACCCGCCTCTCCGAGGGCGGACACTCCTAGATCCCTTCGCACCTGCAGGCACCTGGGGGGCAGGCACGCCACAGCTCCATTCAGCAGACGAGGAAACTGAGGTTCACAGGGCACCGGCCCTGCTGAGGGCTGGGGCCGGGCGGGGTGGAGCCCTCTGCCTAGCTCACTGGCAGGTGTTCGGGGGCTGGAGGGGGCTCGAGCTGCTAAGGTTCAGCCAACAGCTGAAGACATCTGATTGTCTATCACCGGTTACCGCAGTCGCACGCACGGACACACAGCGCACTGAGCAAGGCCAGCCCCTGAAGGCCAGTCCAGGCATGGGGACCCCAAGGAAGGAGTCGGGAGCAGCGAAGCCCACGCCCCCTCCCAGGTACAGGAAGCCTCGGGGGGCTCCACACGAGAGCCAAGACACAAGGGCCACTGTGTTCTGGGGTGACCCAGCGCTGGAGGCGGGCGCTCACATGTTGCAGACGCAGGAGCTGCAGCGGCCAGCTCCATGGACCGCAGACGGACAGCTGTCTGGGAGGCGGAGCTGTGAGGTGTCCCAGGTGTGTCAGCACCTCTACAAACCGGGGCACTCCCGCAGCTGAGGGGCCCGGGACTGGCCTGCCGCGTCCCACCGGGATAGGTGCTGTCCGCTGGACGGAGGAGGGATGCCCAGGGGTGCGGGCGAAAGAGACAGGGAGGGAGAGGGCCAGGAGGGAGTCCGGTTGGTGGGTGACCTTGAGCAAGGCCCCTCCTCTCTGGGCCTCAGTCTCCGCCTCTGTGACATGGGGAGAGCAAAGGCATCCACCCCAGCCACCGTGACAAGGCATGACAAGTCCTTGGCACACGGCTGGCGCTGGACGCATGCCCATGCATGTAAGTGGTTTTCAAGATGCACTCAGAGCCCTGGGGGTTCTGAGAAGGGGGAGCCCCGCCCCGATGGGGGTCAGAGGGGCTGAGGCTCCAGGATGACCCGGCGGGCGTCTGGCAGGCCGTGTAGAACCAGAGCACGGAGGGCAAGTGGCGCTGGGGTCCGGTCTGGCCGGAACAGGGGAGGGTGGAGGGCGGGAGCTGAGGGGTGGAGGACGGCAGCCTCGCACAGCGGGCTGGCAGGTGGGGGCCGAGGGAGGGCTCAGGGGCGGGAGGGATGGGGTGCCAGCTCACGCCCCTGCTGGCTCAGAGCCTGCCCGGGTCGAGTTGGCTCCCAGCCTGGCCCCATGCTGCCCCCCACGTCTCCAGGGGCAGCGACACCCCCAAAGCTGCCGGCCTGCCTTTTTCCACTCTGCCCCCTTCAGCTCCCCGGCCAGTCACCTCCCCTGCTCCGGGAGAACCAAGGGTCATTTCAGTCCTGCTCAGAGCTGGACGCCTTCCCCGCAGCCGGCTGGTCTGTGTCCAGGCGGCCAGGCCTCGGACGGGAGCCACACACAGGCCACCCCCGCTCTGCGCCGCCCACCTCAGAGAGCAGTTCAGGTCCAGCCGCTCCACAGGGGCTCCTCGGCCACCTGTCTCCCCGCTTCGGGACCATCCCTCGCGGCCCCTTCTTCCTGCTTAATGGCTGCAATACGTGCACGGCTCTGCTCCCCCGCCCGCCCTCTCCCTCCCCAAGCTGACACCGGTCCTGGAGTTCACAGCTGCAAATGCACACACACACACACACACTCATGCGCATACATACATTCTCACACACACACACCGCCCAACACACACGCACTCACACACTCATGCACTCACACACACAGCCCAACACACACTCATGCACACACACGTTCACACGCACTCACACACACACACACAGCCCAACACACACTCTCACACACTCATGCACACACACACAGCCCAACACACACTCTCACACACTCATGCACACACACACGTTCACACACACACGCACTCACACACAGCCCAACACTCTCACACACACTCATGCACACACACGTTCACACACGCACTCACACACTCATGCACTCACACACACACAGCCCAACACACACTCTCACACATGTGCACACACACGTTCACACACACACACTCACACACACACTCATGCACTCACACACGCACTCACACACATACAGCCCAACGCTCTCACACACACTCATGCACACACACGTTCACACACGCACTCACACACACACGCACTCACACACTCATGCACTCACACACGCACACACACACAGCCCAA
>NW_012155363.1:210561-245581 GCF_000956105.1 Propithecus coquereli
GGGTCTGTGGCTCCGAGCTCCCCACCACTCGGCACCCGACACCCTGTCGCGTTTCCTCGCCACCGTCTCCCACAGGCCGGGGCCGTGACAGGCCCACAGGGGACCACGTGCCCCCCCTCCGGAGCCGCACACAGCGGGCTCTGCTGTTCCCATCTGGGGAGGGAACTGGCTCCACACAGACCAGACTGCAACGCGCGGCAGCCGCGCCTCTCTGGGCTTTCATTCATTCCTTTAACAACATCGTTCATTCAGCCAGGTTTGCTGAACACCCACCACATGCCAGGCTTGGGCATGTGAGGGTCAGGGCGGGGGGCCGGCCAGCCAGAGCCCCTGGCCCTGGTTCCTGCTGTGCAGGGGGGACACAGCCCAGACAGCCCAACACCAACATCACAGCCACAGGTGGCGGGTGCCAAGACGGGAGTGACACAGAGTGACACGTGGGGACATGGCGCAGGAGCCCGAGCTGGCCTTGGAGGGCAGGGGACCGTCTGCCGTGGAAGCCTTCCCCCAGATGGTCTAGCCTGCGACCGGACGGAGGAGGGGCAGGAAGTGCCTTCCTGCGGGGGAGGCGGGGAGGGGGCCCAGGCGTACAGGGGCTGGGGCAGGGGTCTGGGCCGTGAATGCCTGGCGGTCTCTGTTCGCGCTTAGACGTCGTCCTGAGGCTGAGGTACCTCGGAAGGGTCTCAAGCAGAAGAATGACCCAACCAGACGCATCGCGTCAGACATTTCACTGCAAACCACAGCAACCAGCTCTAGCGACCGAAGACAAAATAAAGGTTTCTGGAAGGGTATGCAGGGCCCCCAGCTGGAAGGAAAGAGGAGCAGGTAAGCCGCACAAAGCCAGGTGGCCCCTGCCTCACCCAGACTCCAACTCTCAGGAGAAGGAGCACACAGGCCAGCCATGAGCGGACCCGCACCCCGCCAGCACCGGAACCAGCCCCACTAGACATGGCGCGTCTCACTGATGCCACGTCCGCGGGGCCCAAAACGTGCACAGCCTGTGTGTGGAGTTCTAGGACAGGCAAAGGCGAGTACCACGGTAGGAATCATATTAGCGGTTGCCGCTGGGGACACCCTGGGATGTGGGGTCACACAGGTATATGCGTTTGTTAAAACACATCGGACTGTGCAATTAAAATCTGTGCATTTTGTCCTGTGTGAATTATACCACAAGGGAAACATGTAATGGAAGCAGAAGCTGCCCTTTTGCTGACAACAAATCCGTCGATCCGCGCACAGAGCGTGTGCCTGGGCAGCTCGGACCACACACCCCCCTCGCTTGGCCGGGGATAGTGCACCCCGCCAGACGGCTCCCCCAGACCTCGTGCGACAAGGGGAGGTGGTTTCCGGAAGGCTGCCAAGGAGCCGCTGTCGGAGGGAGAGGAGAGCGTCAGCCTCGTGCTTGGAGCGCGAGCGGGAAGGCCTGGTCTGTTTACTTTCGGTGTGAAACGATGCCACCGAGCGGGACCGAAAGTTGGTTTCACGAGTCCCACGCCAAGAAAGGGGGCCGGGGTGGTAACTGTGGGCTGGACGCGCGTGGGACTTCCCTGCAAAGACCTTCCGGCAACTGCAGCGGACTGAACCGCGGTTCTCTTGCCTCGCGCCACCCGCAGACACGGGACCCAAGCAGCAGCGTCCACTGGCTTCATTCTGGGGAGAAGGCCTGAAAGTCGGAGACTGTGCTCAAGGGGACTGTCCCCAAGGCTGTGGCCTCAGAGCAAAACAGCGGGGTCCCCCTGAGTCAGCTCCTCCGGCTTCCCAAAAAAAAACCGCAGAAGCAAGTGCTGGTCACGTGGCACATCAGCTGTTGGACCCTCTCCATGTGTCCTCGACACGTGCTCTGGCGTCCCTGCCTCTGCCCAGGGCATTTAAACCCCCCTGCGGCCGCCCCGCAGCTGCCATCGCGGCCTTCTCTGTCGCGAGCCCTGCCGGGGGCCCGGAGGCCTGCGCCCCGCCGGAGCCTCCCTCCCAGCCCATGGGGACGCTGGTGGCCAAGCTGCTCCTGCCCACCCTCAGCAGCCTGGCCTTCCTGCCCACTGCCAGCATAGCCGCCAAGAGGCGGTTCCACATGGAGGCCATGGTCTACCTCTTCACCACGTTCTTCGTGGCGGTGAGTCTGGGGCCCGGGGAGACCCGCGCGGCGCCCTCTAGGGACATAGGAGAGGGGCCGTCCCGCCACCACTTTTTTGAGTGGTGAAGAAAAGTGATTTGGAAGTGAAAGAAAGAGCCTAGGGTGGGGTCCGCAGACCAGAGGAAGGGCTAGGAGGCCTGCCCCCGCCTCAGTTTCCCCATCTGTGCCAGGAAGCTGTCCTGGGCTTACTGCCCGTGTGAGGGAGGCCAAGCGTACGCGGAACAGTCAATCAGTTGAGGACAAGCCCTTCCAGGGAGCCCCTCTCCCCAGCCAGGCCCCCAAGGCTGCCCAAGGCACCCACCCCTCCCCCACTTCTCTCCTGCCTAAGCCGAGGGGCCGAAAGCAGGCGGAGGGGCGATGGTGGGGGCTGGCCCCGGATTCTGGAACTCCCCCGTCCAGGGGACCCGCTCACCTCGCTTGTCTCCCCCCACCCCGGGGCTCCCTCTCCATCCCTCTCCCCCTCCCCAGGCCTCCCTCCCTCTGCGTGTCTCTGACTCTTGCTGTGTCTAGTTGTCTCTCTGCCTCCCTTTTTTCCCCTATGTCTGGTTCTCTTTTGATTTCTGGAACTATAACCCCATGGAATTTACTCTCTAAATCTCTTGATCTCTCTCAAGCTGTGCTCCCCTGACCCCGCAAGTGTCTCTCTGGCTCCCTCATCCCTGCAGCTTGCTCCTGTCTGTCTGTCTGTCTGTGATCTGCCCCTGGCTAATCTACCCTCTCTCTCAGCCCCCGTGCCCTCCTTCCTCCCTGCCCGCCTGTCTCCGACGCCCCTGCCCTCTCCCCCTCGCCCGCCTTCCGCCAGACCTGTCTACACTGCAGCCCGGGCCCGGCACATGCCTGCGCTGGGGGGCGAGCAACCCACCGGCCTCCTCGTGGCAATGCCAGGCCTGACCTGTGAAAACCTGCAGCCCCCAGGCAGCCACCACCCAGCAGCAGGGCCTCTATGGGCAGGAATGCGAAGTGCACGCGTGTGCACACGGGCAGCCTGAGCGGGTGAGGGCGCGAGCACACGCGTGTTTGCAGACCCGTAGTCACACGTCATGCCTGCATCCCAAGTCGGTCAAGTCCAATCTTGCTGGCAATGGGAGAAGCCGGGTGTGCACGTGGCGGGGGGTGGGGGTGGCAAACACCCGCTCCGGTTTGCGCTGCCCCCATAAGTAGTGGTGACCTGGGACAGGCTGGGTGCTTGGTGGAACCAGATGCCCTGGGCGGGAGACACACCAGCCACAGCCGCGAGGACCCACGAGCCAGCGTCCAGGGTGGGGACTGGGCTGGGTGCTCTACCCAGGGTCTTATTTAGTCTTTTCGCCCCCCTGAGCGTAGTGTTGCGATTCTCATGTGACAGGTGAGGAAACTGAGTCCCAGAGAGGCTGAGCCACTTGCCCTGTAAGCGCCAGACACTCCGGGGCTCCCAGCCCGCACGAGGTGTTTGTAAATGCCATTCCGCGTGCTGCTCCGCGGCCCCAGCCTGGGTTCGGGCTAAGGCTGGGGTCTTTCTGCGGAACGGCAAACCAAGGCCCAGAGCAGAGAGGGGACATCTCTGCGGGCACAAGGGCCTTGGGAGCAGGGAGAGAAGCCGGGGTCTTGTCCCCAAGGCCCACGTTAGACCCAGCCCAGCAAACCACAGGCACCAGCCAGGCCGCCCCCCACAGCTGCCTCAGAGGCCTGCCTGGCCCCACCCTGCCCCACCCAGAGTGCCAGGGGCAGCTGCCTCCTGTGACAAATGTGCTCCAGCCTCAAAGCCACACTCTGTGCCTCTCGGAGCTCTCCCTCCACAGGGCTCCTCTCGAGTTCCGACCAGGACCCTCCTGCGACAGTCGCCATTTCTGTGTTCACGAGCCCCATGGGTGGGTGTTCCCATTCCCCCCGACAGGGGAGCCCCACGCGGCCGGCCACGTGCCTGAGCTCCCGCTGGAGCTGCTGCCCCAGCCACACCCCCCACCCGTGCCCTCGCTGGGCCAGGCCTGCCCGCTGCTTCGCAGGGTGGCGGGGGTGTCGGAGCCCGAGCCGGCACACACACAGCAAGCAGTCTACACTGGGCACCGCCTTACAGCCGGGACGAGGCAGAGGCCACTCCTGCTCCCATGGGGGCAGGATCTCACCGTGAATAAGTCTCACCACACACGGCGGTCTGTGCCACAAAGGGGCGGCACAGAGACAGCAGGCACTGGGGGCCGTCAGGAGCAGCAGGTGCAGTTCTGGAAGGAGCCAGGAGAACAGGACAACACCATGGGCCTCCGGCCCACATTTAAACAGCTTGATCAGGCCCCACCTGAAGCTTCTTTTTCTCCAAACTAAACAGTCATGCCCAACACCTGGTTACCCTCCTCTGGCCTCCTCTTTGCCTGAAGCTCCACACAGTTCTCTGGGAGAACTGTAGGACGCGGGACTGATTGCCTCCTCCCGTGTCCTGGGCGCTATATCTCTATTAATGCCTCCCAGGTGCACTGTCGCTTTAGGCCACGTACCATTGCACGCAGTAGGCGCTCTCTAAATCGACCGGACTTGCCCGACTCACCAGATGACCCAGGGCCCTGCTCCCTCTGCGGCGTCCCAGCCGCCTCCAGACCCGGCCACCTTCCAGCCCGCTTCCCCCGCTGAGCTGGGCTCACCAAGAGTCGATTGTGCTGGTTTCCAGGCCTGTTTATGCCAGTTGAACTTGTCAAAATAATTATGTCATGTAATTAAATATTACTTAAAATGACGAAATGTGAGCACAACAGGAGAGAGAGCCGTCTTCTGTGAGACGTTGCTGGAAGCAGGTGCCGGGCAGACAGCTGCAGGAGCAAGGGACGGGCAGTGGGTGCCGCGTGTCCACACCTGCTGGGCTCGAGAGCTTCCTCCACTTTAAAGAAACAGGAACCGAAAGCTGCGGTCCAGCAGCTCTCGGCAGGCAGTCCCCACGCTGTCCCCCCTGCGCAGTCCCCGCGCAGCAGCCCCTGAGAACCTGCCACGTGTGCACGTCCTCCACCCCAACCCAGACACCTGGATCGGCCGCTGTGGGGTGGGGCCCAGCAGCCCGAGCCGTCACACGCCCGGGGTCCTGCTGCCCACGCAGGTCTGGAGCGCGCGCGTGGTCAGGCCGCGGAGGCCCGTGAGGCAAGCCGGCTCCCGGGGGCGGAAGCACAGCGTGCGAGGCCGACACTGCAGGTCCGAGCAGATGACATTTCAGGTCCCACCTCGCAGGCTGCATCCGAGCGACCACTCAGCCTCGTCCAGCCGTCCGCTGAGACCCCAGCGCACCCAGGCCCTGAACGCCTTGCGTGCATGTTCCATTTAGTCCCCACAGACCCCGCGAGGGGAGCCCTTGGCGGCACCCCCAGTTTCGGTGGGAGACTGAGGGACAGAGACGTTAGGTGCCTTGCCCAGGGTCTCTCAGCCAGCTAGTGGCCTGGCTCCTGGGGGCTGCGGCTCGGGGGCCAGCCCTCCCCCTGGGCTCCAGCCCCGTCCTCCCGTCCCCCGACCCGTGACCCTGTGGGTTTCCCGGCAGCTCCACCACGCCTGCAGCGGGCCCGGCCTGTCTGTGCTGTGCTTCATGCGCCGCGACATCCTGGAGTACTTCAGCGTCTACGGGACAGCGCTGAGCATGTGGGTGTCCCTGATGGGTGAGTAGTCACCCCGCAGCCCAGCCCTGCCGACAAGGCAGTCCCCGCCATCCGCGCCCGCCCAGCCCTAGAACCTCCCGCTTTCTGGGTCTCAGAGCCGTGTTCATTGTGAAAGAGAACACGCAGCCCTTAAATGCCTGGACACCGTTTCTCAGACCCTTTTACCAGACTCAGCTAATAAAAGCTCGTTGTACAAACTGAAACGGCTGAGGCCAATCCAGGGGAAACCGAAAGTGCGTCCCCCTCCACCCCGCCCTCCCAGGAGAACGCTGCTCCCGCCCAGGCCGTCCTGCAGCGCGGGGCCTCGTGAGGACAGGGCCATCTGGAGCCCACTGTCCTGCACGCGTGTTTTCCGTCACCGCTGTCCCGTGGCGACGTGGAGACAGTCCCCATCACCTGAGGGGCCCACTCACCGTCCGGGAAGCGGGCCGGCCATCTGCGCCCCTTGGGGTCCCCCCCCACCGTGGCCCTACAGGGCAGACTGGCCCCGATTCACTTGCATACTGACCTTCGTACAGGAACAGGCTGCTGGGTGCCGAGCCCCGCTGGTCTGCTCTGTTCCTTCAAAACTGGGGGAACTCGAACCTTTCAGCGCACGGCTGGTCTCAGGGGCTCACTGGCCGAGGACACCTGGGGGCCGCAGAGGCCAGGGCAGCTGCTCACCTCCCGCCTCTCCCGCCCCCAGCCCTGGCTGACTTCGACGAACCCAAGAGGTCGACATTTGTGATGTTCGGCGTCCTGACCATTGCCGTGCGCGTCTACCACGACCGCTGGGGCTACGGGGTGTACTCGGGCCCCATCGGCACAGCCGTCCTCATCGTCGCCGCAAAGTGGGTGCGTATTGCGTTGACGGACGGGCGGGGACCCGGGCGCCCGTGACCCTGCTCCTAGCTGGGATTCCTCCTCCTGCCCTCACGGGCGGGCTGGACACAGCCCTCAGTTAAAACACAGAAAACAGCGTCGGGTGCTCCAGCCACGCGGACGGCAGGAATCCTGTCTGTCCTCACCACGCAGGCCTGAGCGCAAGTCGCCTGCCCCTCAGCCTCGTGCCTACCTGGTGAGGTGACGCCCAAAACCTGGCTTCTGATGTGTCCCCGCATCACTGGCGCCATGGGTATTCTGAGTGAGGGCAAGGGCTGCGTTAGAGATGCAACTTGGGCTTGGAAAATGGCCGGGGCCAACCTGGGAAGATGTCCTGCAGGGAGTGAGCTGGGCTGGGCCTTGGTGGGGAGCGGGGTGTGGCTGAGGCTGGAGCAGCCTGAGCCGGAGTCTCCACCACCGATGGCCCTTGCAGAGCACGGGGAGCTGCACCCACAGGCCCCTCACACACGGCCCCAGGGCTCCCAGCAGCCTCTGCTGTACCAAGGCCCTCCCGCTGCATGGACCGAAACGCACTCAAACTAGCCCAAGCTAAAGAGGGACGACACAGCAGGGCAGACCCAGGGCAGGGCAGACCCCGGGCAGGAGGCAGCTAAGCCATCAGGGGCCAGACACAGACCTGAGGGCATCAGCCTGGGCTGGCTCTCCCCACATGCGCATCCCTCTGCCACATCTACCCCTTTGGGGTGCCACCTGGGGTCTTGGGGTCTGCACTTCGAGTGCTGGGAGGAGACCTGGTCTGGTCCTGCCCAAGCCACACTGCCCCTCCAGGAGTGGCCAGGCCTCAAACGCCACCCAGCCAGCCAGAGGCCGAGTCCCAGGACGAGGGGTCAGGCAGGGAGCATCATGCAGAAGGGGCCACCAACCTGCTTTACAGCTCCGGAGAGGGAGAAGAAAGTTCTGGTGGCAAGCTTTCAAAACCTGTCCCACTCCACTCTACAGCCAAGGAGGACAGGATTTATTTCACTATTTGGTTAAGGAAGAAATTGAGAGATTAGCGACTTCATAAGCAGTCAGGGCAGGGCGGTGGCCAGGCCAGGACTTGACTTTCTGAGCAGGTGACACAAAGGAGCCTCTCACTCTCCAAGCTGGGGAGGCAGAGGACCCCTGGGCTGCCCCGAGAAGGGAGAGAGAATGTGTCAGATGTGACTTGTCCCTGAGCAGGGCCAGCAATGCACCTGTGGAACCCGAGGGCTCGGGGTTTCGGACCCGCCTCGCTTCTGGCTCTGCCCGAGGCTGTTCCTCCTTGGGTTTTAACTAGCTGGACGGGACGCACTCGTTAGTGTCCCCACAAAGTGCCATGAGACTTCCAAGGCCCTGGAGCTGTGCATCTGGCCCCAGGAACAGGAGACGGGCCCCCCGCCTGCATCTGGGCTCAAACTGCGTTTTCTAGCTCATTGAACGTGCAGTTTGTTTTGGATGTCCAAGGGCAGTTGTTTCCTGGAAGGAGGGATTTCTCTCCCGCTCCTCTCTTCTTGGGAGGGGTTTGGGAGCTACCGCCCTCAGGGGCGGAAGTGACAAGTGACAAGAGCTATGTGGCGGTGTCCTTGGGTGGGGCAGGCCCACTGCGTGACCTGAGCGGCACCCCCTCTCCGCCCCAGCGCTCCCACTGGGGGGTGGTCAGACGGGGGCTCTGGGGCTCGGTCACCTGCACCCAGGGTCACACTGGCCGCCCCATGCTGTTGCAGGGCACGTTCCAGAACACCGAACACTGGGCATCATGTCACGATTCATTTGGGGGCGAGACCTTCCCTGGCGGAGCGTGGGCCATGTGGTCTCCGTGTTGCGTGCAGTCAGGGTGCCGCCCGCCCTGGGCTAACGCCTCAGGCTGTGTGTGACAGTTTCTGCTGAAATCCGAACATCCTGAGCCCCGAAACCCTCTGTCCCCAGGGCAGTGTCACAGGAGGGCGACCCACATCTAGTTCACCCTTCTCTGGGCACTGACCCACCTGTCCAGGCTTAAACACCTGCCCGGGCCTCACTCTAACCTTAGCGTCTGAGAAATGAGTATCTGAGAATCGGTGCTGGCTAAGGCTGTCCAATAAACTCAGACAGGTCCTTTAACTAGCAAAGCAAACGATGTTTGCGTGCCAAGTAAAGTTGTCCCACGGACACCACGAGTGCCACCTCCGTGGGCCACCCTGGCTGGCAGGTGCCAAGCACACCAATGCCCTTCCGCTGTTAACAGTCACCATGTCTGGTCCCCAGGCTCCTCTGGTGGGAGAAGGCAGCACGCAGGGCGGCCCGGTACGTGCCGCAGAGGCGGGAGGGGAGCGGGAGGGGAGCGGGAGGTCTTCGTGGGGCGTGGTGGCCACAGAGGACCCCAGCCTGCCGTCTGCACTGGGCTCTCCCCAGCCCCGGGTGAAGGGCCGGGTCGGGCAGAAGCAGCCCTGCCACCTGCGCACGTCAGGGCGTCTCCGCCTAAAGCTGGCCAGCTCTGGGGGCGCGCTGAGGCCCGAGAGCCCCGCCGTGACCACCCTGCCCTGCAGCTGCAGAAGATGAGGGAGAAGAAGGGCCTGTACCCCGACGCGAGCGTCTACACCCAGCAGCTGGGCCCCGGCCTCTGCTTCGGCGCACTGGCCCTCATGCTCCGCTTCTTCTTCGAGGTACCGAGCCCAGCGGGGCAGTGCCCCGTCCACCCGAGACAGCTCGGCATGGCCTTGCTCGGGGGGGAAGGAGGGGCGTCAGAGGCATCACCCTGTGTGGGCCTGGGGGTCGCAGAGAGACCAGAGCTGGCCTGCAGGGAGCTCGCGGCTCAGAGGCTTTGCCAGCCCGAGAGGGTCCTGGGGCAGGTGTCGGGGGAGAAGGCAAGGCGGGGAGGAAGGGGGGAGGAAAAAGAAGGAGGGAGGGGGAGGGGAAGGGGGAAGGTGAGGGCAGGAGGGGGCAGAGGGACAGAGGGAGGGAGGAAGGGAGGGACAGAGGGAGCCCAACCTCTGGTCAGCAGCCCGCAGAGAGGCGCAGACCCTCGCTGCCCTGGGGTTGGGTGGGGGGAGGCCCCCCTTGCTGCAGGGGCCATAGGCTCGAGGGTTGCTGGGGGGGCCGAGGCCCCAGACCGACTCCCTGCCCCCGCAGGATTGGGACTACACCTACGTCCACAGCTTCTACCACTGTGCCCTGGCCATGTCCTTTGTCCTGCTGCTGCCCAAGGTCAACAAGAAGGCTGGGAACGCAGGAGCCCCGGCCAAGCTGGACTGCTCCACCCTGTGCTGCGCCTGCGTCTGACCTCGCGCCCACCCCGGCCCCGCCCCCACCTCTCACCCCCGGCAAAACTCTCTCCCCGGGTTCCTCCTGTCCTCCCCCGCACAGAGCGCCCAGCAGACACGGTCTCCACAGCATCCTGAGCAGTCCCAGGGATGCGTGAAGCAGCCACCATGCCGTGCCGAGTGGTTCTGAGGAACCCGCGTGCTCAGTCTCACTGGGCGCAGCACCATGCCGGGAAGAGAAGGGCTCTCTCCTCCTGGCCTCACTGTGACCAGCAGGTGTGTCCTGGGGAGCCCTGGGTCCGGCGTCCGCCCACCCCCGCCAGCTGGAGACCCGGTGCCTGCCGCAAACCCGCCCCGTGTCATCTGTCTTCTCCTGGAAGCTGGAATCACCCTCTGTCCTGTGTCCCTGGGCTCTGAACGCACCCACTTAGGAAGCGGGGGCCAGTGGAGCCAGCTCTGTCCCCGGCCCAGGCCTGCCCCTCACCCGTCCTTCCAGCTGGGCTCCTGAGTGGAGCCATTTCTGTAACAACACCCAGTAAGAAGCGCCTTGATTTATTGACCTCGCTGTGTGCCAGACGCTCTGTATACGTCCGTCCTAATTCCTAAAACAAGACCCCAGTGGCACGGCGTGGCTCCCGTCCCGAAGACGATCACCCGAGGCTCTGGGCAGCACCAGGCTGAGCCCGCACCCAGCGAGGCGGCCCCGTACGGGAGGCCAAGTGCTCGCTCCTGTCCTCAGCCTGCACGCTGGCTCCCAGCCCTGCCTGCTGCCCCCAGCGTGGAAAGGGGCGTCGGGTACTGTGACCCTGAGCAGGGCCACGGGGCCCAGACTCTGGGCTCCTGCCTGCGACGGTCCGGGGGTGGTGGGACGGGCTCCCAGACATCACCTCACAACCTGCGCCTCCCAGCACCCAGCCCACCCTCCCCTGGCAGTCCCAGGCCCAGCGCCGGGCAGGAAGTTACCTACACCTGTCCAGAGCCTGTTTGTGTTTCCAGACGGTGCCACCCAGGTCCCCTCCCCACAGGGAGGGGGTTGCCCTGAAGTCACCTTCCACGGGCTTCAGGGGATGGGGAGGGCTGGCTGCACACCTGGGGCGGGGACACTGTCTGCTGTGGCTCCTTGGCCTGGCCGCCCCAAGTCCCCGTGTCCCAGGGGGCCCTGGCCTGCCCCTTCCTCAACCCTCATCCCTCCTGGCAGCAGGGGGCGGGCACAGAGAACAGAGCCGCCTGCTGCTGGCGCTTCCTGGTGCCCACCCCCCCGCTCCTGGCTCTCGGGGTCCTCACTGAGCTCGGGAGCCAGGATAGGACGTCACCCCCATCTTTCAGATGAGGAAGCCGAGGCTCCACAGTCGGGGCTCCAAGGCACCCGACAGGGAGCAGTGACCTGTCCTGCATCCCCGTCCTCCCACCCAACTGCTGTGCCCTGACGTAGCAGGGGTGTGGCACCGCTTCTGTTGGCTTCCAGTCTGCCTGGGGGGTGCACGCACACGTGCACACACACCACGCAGACATGCATGCACACATGCACGTACACACACATTCCACACACACACACTGGGAAGAGATGGGCTGTCCTGGGACCAGCGCCCTCCCCTCTGGGCCACATAGACTCTGTAAGTCTCCACACCAAGCAACAGGGAAGGGGCGGACTTGGGACCCCGCAGGCAGGGGCGGTGGGGGCACCCTGCAGGAGCTGGTACACCAAGGTGGCCGGCCTCGCATCACCTCCCTGCCGCCCACCCCCTCCCGGCTGCCCCGCCCCCTGCAGCAAGCAGGCCCAGCCCCGCCCGCTCTGCGGCAACACATGGAAACTTGGAGGCGGCGGGTGCTCCCGGGCAGGGAGGAGGAGAGGGCCCTGCCAAGCGCGTAAGGGCCACACTAGCGGCTCTTCGCTGTGGCGGCGCTGATTTATGAAGGCCGTCTGGGAGCCCGGCCAAGTCTGTAAGTCACGGACAATTAGGAGGCGCACTCCAGCCCTCAGCCCTGCCTGCCACAGGCCCGCCTGGCCTCCGGGCTCCAGGCCCAGCCTCCCCCGTCCAGAGCAGGGTCAGCACCCACAGCGACCCCCGGGGGCCTCAGGGCACAGTCCTGAGCCCACTTTGCAGATGAGGGCACTGAGGGCCAAGGACGCCAGGCGGCTTTGGACGGAGGCTGCTGCGTTGGTGTTGGGGCCAGAGTCTTGCCGGTCACCCCAGCAGTGGCTTCCTCCAGGGGCCTCAGGCACCGAAGCCCACTTCGACATCCGGGGGGGCTCTGACCAGGGGCCAGGAGGCGAGTGCCGGGAGAGGGGCCCCCCTGCTCCCTAGACATCCAGAACAGCCACCGGACACCTCAAGACTAACAGGAAAGGACCGCGCGGCCCAGACACAGCTCCTCCAGTCCCAGTGCTGTCGCCCCGGGGTCTTCCCGTCCTGGAATCCGAGAATCACGGCGCCTGAAGCCAGAGGGGCCTCCCCCGTCATCGCAGCCCAGCCCGGGCTACGGACAGAAGTCCCTCTCCTGCCCAGCCCTGGTGGGGCCTAGGAAGCTTGAGTGCTGAGGTTTCCTCCAGGGAGTGCTGGGAGGGGAGTTCCAGGTGTTCCGCAGTCCCAGGGCACTTGCTTGGATGGTGCAGATGCTCCGGGCGGCCTCTCGCCCACGCCTGGCGCCTGGGCACCTGAAACGTGGCTGGGGCGACTGAGAAGCTGAATCTTTAAATGTTAGTTAATTTTACGTCATTTAAATTTAAATGCCACATGGGAAGGGTTGCAGACGAAATACAGGATGCCCGGTTGCATTTGAATCTCAGATGCACGACGGATGGCCACGCAGCGTAAGTATGTCCCCACGCAGCACTGGGGACGCACTTGTACCAAGAGATGATCCGTTGTTTACCTGAAACCCAAATTTAACCCAGCGTCCTGCATTTTGTCAGGCAACGCTGCCGTGCGGCTAGTGGCTGCTGCTCGGGGCAGCACGTCTGCTGGAAACGGACGGGGCGGATCTGCGCACACACGGGTTTGGGAAACCCTGGTTTAAACCGAGGGACACACGCAGAGGGCCGCAGAGTCCAGTTCTGGCTGTGTCCTCGCTGCCAGGACACGGGGAAGCCAGACCATCATTTCACACTGGGGGGATGGGTGGGCACAGACCCAGCAGGAGCCCCTGGGCCCGGCCTGGTTTCCGAGGAGCAGAGGCAGCCCGCGCCCCACCCAGCCCAGTGCCCAGGGTCAGCCAGGCCCGACCCCAGCCCGACCGCACGTGTGCCCCGTGCCCGGGCGCACCCGACACCCCTCCTGGCACACGCGGCAGCAGCGCGGCTGGGGGGGCGCGCGGCGCACCTCGGCAGCACCGACGCGGACAAGTTCTATAAACACTGACAGCAACGTAGACAAAACAGTCTATTGTAGCAGCCACCCCCCGCCCCCCGCTGGTGCGAGGCTGGCACGGCCGGGGAGCGCCAGGACGTCCTGTTTGCACAAGCCGAGGTGTTTTCGTCTGAGGGCAGTCTGCGCGCTGTGGCCTTTGTCGTGTCTGCTACTGAAATTTCCTGTCTCTGTTATTCTCCTCTCCAGTAAGACGATCTGAAACCCAAAACTTTTATTGCCCTTTTAAAGAGGCTTTACAGCTCCCCATCTACTTCATACTGTCCCGCCCGGGGCTGGGCTGTCGTTAGGGAGGCTGCCGCAGCCGCTCAGCCGCAGGCTCTTGGCTGGGAGGGCTGGGGGGGGCGGGGGGGGCAAGGATGTTTCTGCAGAGTCGGCAACACGCCTGGGTGTCACCCTCTGCTGCCGTTAGCGGGTTAGCTAAGCTAGCTGTGGCCAGCATTCGCGGGTACGAGCCCCTGGCCACGGCCGATGGCTAGGTGATCCCCTGGCCGGCTCTTTCCCTCTCCGCAGCAGCGTCCTCACCTTTGGGTGGGAATAGCAGCCTCGGGCCACTCGGGCCCCTGCCGGTGAGTTAAGTCAGAAGCCGGCTCATCGGAAGGGTTGAGGGGGGTGTCAAAGGCAGCTCAGCCTCGGTTTCCCCATTTGTAATAGTGGCCACCTCACGTGGATGTCATCGAGATAAATGAGACCATTTAATACAAAGCACCTAGCACAGTATTTTAAAATGGCCATGGTCATGTTCGTTGCCCTGTTCAAGGGCAGGGGGAGACCCAGAGTCCACCAGCGCTGTCCTTCCCCTCGGGGAGTCGCCGCAGTGGAGGCACCGAACACCCCCACTTGCCAAGGAAACAAAACGCTTCAAAGCAAGTGCCCGAGGATTAGGCTTAGGGAGGAAGCAAGGAAGGCTGCCTGGAAGAGGCAGCTGTGAGACTGAAGCTAGAAGAGCAACTGGACCCTGTGAACCTGCAGACGCCTGTGCTCGGGCCACGTCTGTGACAGCGGCGCAGTTCCATGGCTTGGGTCTGCACGTGCCCCGTGCCCTGAGCCTCCCAACCCCCTGCGCTGCCACTGCCCCAGCGGAGAGAACAGTGCCAGCAGCGGCACTGGCCTTGCTGCCGTCGCGGCGTCTGTCCCAGGACAGAAGAGACGGGTTTGTCCCGGAGGGCGTCTGTCTGGCGCTTGTGGTCACCTGTGGCCAAAGGTGAAGGAAGAAGGTGGCCACCCCGGGCTTTTCTCCCCCCTGTCTCAGGGAGGGCTGGCGGTCAGCGGGCGTGTGACTGGGCCTTGGGAGGCAGGCAGACGTGGCTGGCCTCACGCTGTGGCCTTGCACATTAAAGGGCCGATGGGTGACCCCTCCCCTCCCAGCCCCGGGTCACGTCACCAGCTCTGTTCTGGGGTTCTCCATCCCTCCCCGATGCCTGACGTGGACGGCAGGAAGCAAGGCCCAGCCCTCCAGCTGAAACGTCGCCCTTGCTGGTGCGACCACACGCTGGGCGGCTTCCCCCAGCGCCCAGGACTCCGCTGAGCCGGCTGGACCTAGGCTCCTCCTTCCAGCCACGCACAGCCGGCCGGGGGAGGCAGACACCGAGTGGAGCCCTCGCCCGGGGGGAGGTGATGGGTCAGAAAGGCTTCGGGGCGGGGGGTGCTGTCGGGAGACCCAAAGGAGAAGGGGACAGTGACCCAGGGAGAAGGTGAAAGATAGAACAGAGTCCGTCCAGGAACCGCAGGGCCAGCGTGGCCGGGAGGGCTGATGGGCAGGGTCCTGAGGGTCTGAGGGTTGAAGGCAGGAAGCCGGCGGGCAGCACGGGAAGAGCCCAGGAAGGCCCCTGCCATTCGGGAGGGAGCCCAGCCTGGCCAGGAGGGGCGTGGGGAGGGGGTGCTGCTAAGAGAGGGGCAGCGTCAGCAGGGCTCTGGGGGGCCTCGCCGGCTCCCCGCTCCCTGTGCCCCCCGGTGGCACAAAGCCTGGTCGTCGGTCACTGTGGCACCCAGGAAGTATCCACACGGCAGCTCTCGGCCTTGGGAGAAAACTCAGCCGGGAGCTTTTGGATGGGTGACTTGTTCTGTGAAGCAGCAGGGGCGAGGTCACCCCCACGTCCCCAGCCACTCTCTCCCCCACCCTCTGCAGGGTGGGAAGAGGACTGGAGGCACAGCCACGGCACAGGGCGCAGCGCGGGCCAACCTCAGCCCAGAGGGCCAGCGCTGTGGCGCCCTCGGGAGTCCGGAAGCTCAGCGCTGGCCGCGGCAGTCCCGGTCGTGTTCCCGCACTCCGCCTGGCGTGCCGTTGGCAGGCGCAGATATTTGCCACAAATATTTGTCAAATGAATGGACGAGTGGATTTTTCCATGTCTGCCTTGGCAAGGGCAGGCTTATGCCTCCTTGACAAGTCCACGCTCAAAAACAGTCCGTCGGTGACCGCAGGAGACTCAGCCTCGGCCCCGCTGACCCGCACGCTGGCAGCCGGCGGAGTGGCCCACGCGCTGGGCAAGGAACCAGCTCTGAATGCCACCCCAGGGCGGTGCAAACGCAGGCCAGGCCCTTCAGCACCCAACAGCCCCGGTAGTGACACCTGCTCACCCTGCCGGGCCGTCCAAGGGGACAACAGAGGTCAAGGCACCCCCTCCCCCACCGAGAGGATCCGTCCTGACCCTGCCTCGACCTCACGGGCAAACTGGTGCCAGGTCGTCGATCCGCCATGTTGTCCGGGGTGAGGGGGTGTGAACTGGGGGAAGCAGAAGAGATGGAGGCTCCATCTCGCTTGCAGGGAGCCCCGTTAGCCGGGAGCCTGGGCCCACCCCGGGGGGGGGCCAGCAGACAGCTGTGACCACCCCAGCTTCAGGGCCAGCTGCCGGGCCTGGCCAGGGCTCCTGCCCCATGCTCCCTTCCCTTCCGAGAAGCTGGGCCTCTCGTGCCTTTGCTGGGTTTCGTTTTCCTAACAGCTTGGCTAACGGGAGCTGGCTGGCCCAGGGCCCCAGCTGGAGCCGGGCTATCGGGTAGCTGTGGCCACATCTGGAAGATGTTTGGGCAGAGATCGCCCCCACACCGCGGCAGGCTGATAAGCGTCTGCTGCCGGCTCTGGGCTCCGGGAAGCCGCGGCCTCAGCCTGCCAGCCCTGGCTGCTCCAGCCTCCCCGGGGTGAGGAAGGAGGGACAGCGGGAACCGGCTCTGCCAGCTGGCTCCAGAAACCACGGAATGGCAGAACTGAAGATGTCGGCAGGAAAGGCAGCCCCAGGGCCCGAGAAGTCTGCAGACACCTGCTGTCCTGTGCTGGGCCCCACGGCGCCTGCATCCTACCAGCTGTGGCCACTCCCACAGCGGACTGCAGGCCTGGAAGGGCTCACTCACCTGTGGCCAGCGCCTCATCATCTTAGCCATCTTGGCTGTCCCCATTTCACAAGTTGGAAAACTGAGGGGCAGTTACATGTCAGTGTGGCTGAGACCTCACAGAGAGCTGAGCCTGGCCCCGGGTTTGGGGTCCTAGTCCTGTGTGCTGCCCACCACCCCTCAGGCCTCCCTTGTCCTGCCATCTCATGGCACAATGGAGCACCTCGCTGTGGACCGTCAAGCCACTGGGCACGGCTGCTGGACTGCAGGTGCTCGGGCAACTTGGCCGCTGGGTTCACCACCTCGGCTGCGCAACAGGACAGGAATTCTGGGCCTCCCCCTCCAAGCCTGGTGCACGACCAATCACGCAGGCAGCGCCCGGCAAACAAACAAGCGCGTGAGCCAGGAGACAGCAGCGCAGGACAAGGGGCAGGAGGAACGACTGGCCAGCCACTGGGCTCCTGGCGCCTGCCGCACGCTGCTTTTAGCGGCTCCGTGGACAGTAACTCGGGTCGCTCAGCGTCCCTCCGAGGCAGGTGCTAGGACCGTCCTCGTTCCATTCTCATTACTCCGTCTTCCCTCCTAATTCGCAGAAAAGGGGGATTTCAAGCTCTTTTATCGTCACCGTCATTGCTGATTTCTAACTGGTACTGAGGTCGGGAAACAGGCACTGACACAGCAGCCGTCCGCAGCAGCGGACCCGCTCCTCGCCCCGGAGCGCGGTCACGTCCGCGACCGCCCCGTGGCGCCTGGAAGCCCCTGTCTCCACCTTCCGTAGCAGCCGTCGACTGGAGCCCGTTGGTTGTGCCGCTGCAATCCCTGCCTGCTCGCTGCCCGCCGCCGAGGGGTGCGAAACCTCCCACGACGTCCACGCGCGCACGCCCCCACGCCACACCCCCACTAACTCGAAAACGAGGGAACTGCTAGCAGAAGGCATAACGGTGACCTTGCGACCTTGGATTAAGCAGATATCTCCGAGATACGCCATCCAAGGTATGATCCATCAAAGAAAAAATGGATAAACTAGACCGTCGAAATTTAAAATGTTGTCCTTCGAAAGGCATCACTAAGAAACAGACTGGGAGGACATATTTGCGAAGCACGTACGTGACAGAGAACGTGCATCCGGAGCATGCAAACGAACTCTCAGAACTCGGTCATGAGAAGACAAACAACCCAACTAAAAAATGGGCAGAAGATCTGAACAGGCAGGTCACCAGAGACCAGTGGGCGTATGAAAAGATGCTCAGCGTCATCGGTCGTCGGGGAAACACAAGTCAAAACCAACTGAGAGGCCACGTCACACCCACGAGGGTGGCTGCTGCCAGGAAGACAGCCAGGGAGCGCTCTAGTTTTACCTTTTCTAGAAATTTCATATAAGTAGAATCAGACAACGTCTAGAAAAGGTTAAAAAAGTGAGAGAGACAGAAACGGCTCACTGGTTGGCTGGGGCTGGGGCTGGAGCAGGGGTTTGCGACATGAGTGCCGGTGAAAACTGGGGGGTGGGGGAGTCCCCCGAAACCGACCGCAGCAGGTGACACATAACAGCGTAAATTCGCAAAACTCGTTGAACTTAAAATGGGTGAGTTTGTAACAGGCAATTATTTTTTTTAAAATCTCCCGCTCCAATGGTGGATTCGTTCTCTCTCCTTGTAGTTCTGCCTAATTTTGCTTCGTTATTAATATATTTTGAGGTTTTGTTATTAGGCACATTCAAGATAAGAACAGTCATATCTTCCCAATAAATCACTTTTTTATCATTAAGCGATGAATTCTCTATTTCTAGCAGTTCTTTTTGACGTAAAGTATATTTTTCTGATATGATTATAATCTTCCCATGTTTCCTTTGGCGTAGTATTTGCATAAACTTTTACTTTCTGTATTTTTGTGTCTTTATGTTCCAGATATGTTTCTTTTAAAGGGCTTATAGCAGAATTTTGTCCCTTTTATCTGGCCTGAAATCACTGTCTTGTAATTATCACATTCTGTTAGTTTCTATATATTGTCGTTGCCAATACAGTTGGACCATTTTCTACCATCTTATTTTGTCTTTTCTATTTATTCTACCTTTACGATATCTCTTTTTCTTTCCTTTCTTGCCCTCTTTAGGATTATTGGGGTTTTTTAATTCTACTTTTCCTCCATTGGGCTAGAATTTATACACTATTTCTATTCCTTCAGTGGTTGCTATCAAAGTCTACAGTAAATTCTTACCTTTACCCTCCCCTTGGACATCACAAGGACTTTAGAACCTTTTGATTCCAATTATTTCCATCCTAACTTTAAGACCATTATTACCTTGTATTTTCACTCCATCTTCATCTAGCCCCTGCGTGACATTTGCGCCGTCCATATTTGTTTGGATTTGCCAACGATCTCTCTGGCTTTCATCTCTTCCTATATGCCAGTCTTGGCACCGGGGGTCACCTTCCTTCTGCCTCAAATGTATCCGAGACTTCCTCAAGCAGGTTGCGTGGACACCATCTTGATTTTGATTATCTTTACATTTTTCACGGGATAGTGAATTCTAGGCTGACAAGCGTGTGCTCTCAGCACTTTGAAGATACCACTTCTCTGCATCTAGCTCTCCAGCTAGCATCTAGCTCCATTGTTGCTCCTGAAAAGTACGCTCTCAGCTTACTTGTCTTTGGAGGTAACCTACATTTTCTGTCTCTTTTTCAAGACTTCTTTGGTCTTCGGTGTTCTGTGTTTTTCTCCTGATGCAACTAGGTGTAGGATCCTTTTCTTTAATCCTGCTTGAGAACCACTGGACTTCTTACATTTGTGGGTTGCTATGTTTCATTATATCCGAAAGGTTTCAGCCATAATCCTCTTCAAATGCTTCTCCTGCCCCTTCCATCTGTCTTCATTTTCTGGAACTCCCATCAGCAATAGGTTTACCTTCGTCCTCTATTCTTCATGCTTTTTTTCCATATTTCCCAGTTGTCTTCACGGAGTGTGATGGTCCTGATTTCTTTTGTCTTATCCTTCGGTTCACTGATTCCCTGTTTAGTTGTGTCTAAACTGTGGTTAAACTATCTTTTGAGTTTTTCGTTCCAAGTATCATGTTTTTTATTTCAAAGAGTATGTTTGGCTCTTTGTCAAGTATGTTTGTTCTTTATTAATACATTCGAGCCTCTTTTATTTCTTCCATAAAATATATTTATTTTATTTTCTGGTCCTCATATTTTCAGTATCTGAATTTTGCGGCTGATCGCGGTCTATTGCCTATTGTTACCGTTGGCTTTCACTCATGGTACCTGGTTTCCTCGTGCGTTAAGTGATTTTTGACTCAAACTTGCTCATTTGCTGTGAACTTTGTGGAAATTTTGAGGCCAGAGGGAAAGGCAGATGCCTTTAGAATGTATGCACACTTACTTCTGTCAAACAGCTGAAGCGCTTCCGGTCCAAGAATCCTTTACACTAAATCCCTTGTCGTGAGGAAATGTGACTCCAGGCTGCGCACACGTATAAAACGGTCAGGTTACAATTCTGAACTCTTAGAGAATGTTTCTCCTCCTCCACTCAGCACCAAAGCTTGAGCCAGGCCATGTTGGTGCAGCACCCAGTGGGGGGATACATTTTCTAGTTTACCAAGACAGTGAGGTGTAGCCCCAACTTTGGAGCCCCAACTCAATGGAGTGGTCTTCCATCAGACCCTCCAACATGGCCAGGCTCTGTGCTTTGTCTTCTGCCCTCCAGCCCCAGAGACAGCCAAAAATGATGCTCATCCAGCCTGAGCAAAATCAAGATCCCGTCTCTACAAAAAATGGAAAAATTAGCCAGGTATGGTGGCCTAAGCCTGTCGTCCCAGCTACTTGGGAGGCTGAGGCAGGAGGATCACTTGAGCTCAGGAATTGGAGGTTGCAGTGAGCTATGAGGATGCCACTGCACTCTAGTCCAGGGCAATAGAGTGAGACTCTGTCTCCAAAAAAAAAAAAAAAATGAAATGAAATTTAAAAGATATGCAAATTTACGTGTGAGAATAGAAGAGTTTCAATTCTCCAAATTCAGAAAGAAAAAAGTGGCTATTCTCTGGACATAGCACAAGTAAACAGCAGACCAACTTTGAATTCATCTCGCTCTACTGGTGACGACTTGCTTCGGTCACCAGTCAGCCAGCACTGTCCAGTAACTGCCCTCCCCTCCCTAAAGATCAGCCACCCCCAAGCTCTCCCACCCCCGACTCCTGCCCTCGCCCGAACTCCACACGCTCTAAACCTGCAGGCAAGGTCAGCAGTCTGCTTCGCCCAGGGACCCTGAGCCCTCCGATTGCAGCCCTCCTTCGGTTAACAAGAAGTTCAGCTCTTTGTTTCAGAGACGGAGAAGTGGTGCCTCCTTCCACACCCACAGCAAACCCAGCTTCGGTGTCCCCGTCTGGGCCCCCGCGTGCCCCACCCGGCTGAGCATTCTCCACTTCCCAGTCGGGTCACGGCGATACTCAAACAGATGGGCATGTTTAAAATTCTATCCAGAGATTTCCGCTGCTTTTAGCAAGAGGGTTTGTACAGGTTCATAGTTATCCCTACTGATCGGAACAGAAACCTCTAGCCCTTATTTCACAGATGAGGAAACTGAGGCACGGGGGCATCATATAACTCACCCAAAACTGCAGAGCCTGCGTAGCCATTTCAGACCTCGGGAGCCAGGCAGCCTGGCGCTAAGGGCTATCGGCTTAACCTGCAGTAACTACTGAATTCATTCATTCATTCTTCACTATCTACTGAGGGCTGTCCATGCACCCTGGGGACAGCAGTGAGAGGCAGATGGCCCCCTGCCCCACAGGGCTGACCTCCCAGTGGGAGTGGGGGTGCCGTGGGCCCCTCCGGCGTGTGCAGGCAGCAGGGGGAGCTGCTGTCAGGGGGACGCGCACCCACACTGCCATCCAGGCTGGGTCTCCAGGCTGCCCCTCCACTAAGTCCCCAAGACAGGGCCTGGGCCTCCGGGAGGCAGCCACGGGAACGTGCCCCGCAGTCCCTGGGAGCCCAGAGGCACAGAGGAGGTTTCAACTTTCCTAAGGCCCGTGGCTTAGTTGACATTCGAACCCGAGCTCAGCTCCCCGCCTTGGAAGGCAAATGCTACAGCGAGGATTCAGGGGCAGCTTCTGGCAGGACGCCTCTGGACTCAGGGACGGCAAGGGTCACAGTGACTTCTCTCTGCCAGTGACCCTGGAGGTGATGAGGGAGTGACAAGCTGTTCCACTGGAAGCCAGGACCTTCCCTAACGTCACAAGCCTGACACAGGGTGTCCCGTCGACTTGGACTGTAGACAAACCTTCTTAGCTCCCAATGTCCCAGGGAGACCTTTAGAAACTCAACATGTTTCCCTAATCTCTGCAAACCAAGCAGGTCTTGGCCTCTTTCCCGTTACCCCAAGGGTCATGGGTCCCCAGAAAGGCCCTGACACCTGTGATGGGTGGTCCCTCGGTCAGCAGAGCTGCAAGGAGGAGGTGGACCTTCTGCACTGTGTCACTCAGGGAACAGCTGGGCACAGCTGCATCTTGAGGACACCGCCCCAGCCCCGCCGGGAACACGGGGTCAGACGCCATTCCCAGCACAGGCCCCACTCCAGCAGGCCAGGCCAGGGGACGACGTGTCCTGGGGCTTGGCTGGCCCCATCCCAGCCTGACAAAGCAGCCTCCCCCGGCCTCAGCCCTGTGGCTAGGAGGACGTGTCCCACTCCGCACCAGAGGGACATGTGAGCTTCTCCCTTAGACCTGCGCGGGCTGGGAGCTGTTGGTCAGGTAGCGGCAGGATGCCGGCATCCTCCCAGGTGGCTGGGGAGCTGCTGGAGAGGGCTGTGAAACTTCTGGAACCCACGATGTGGCTCTCGACTTGCTCTGGAGCCACCTTTGGGAATCTGTGGAGCCAGTGCAGGCTGCCCCCAGATCCCGCGCACACACCACGCGGACGGAGACGTCCTCGGGTTTGGAAATCCTGCTCAGGGGTGGCAGAACTCCATTCGCCTCGGCTCACGGTTCCCGCGTGGGAACCTCTCGGCATCCTGCTGCCACCGTGTCACGCCTGGACGCCTCCTTGCAGGACGGCCCCAGCTGCTCTCTGACCTGTGTCCCCATTAGGTGTCAACCCCCGCCCAGCACGCACGCCACACCTCTGCGTGCACATGCACACGTGTGTGCTGTCCCCTGCCCCTGGACACCGCAGTATGCGCCTCTGCCCCCCGCAACCCCGGCGAAATCCCACCCGCCCTCCAGGACCCGGCGCAAACGCCCCTCCCGGCGCCCCTCACTAGCCCTCCAAACTGCCCCTGCCCCGGCACGCATCCCGGGTGGGGTCCCGCCCCCGTGGGCATCTCCCCCAATGACGGAGTCCCCAGAGAGCCAGGACATGCTCCCACTGACTCGGTCTCCCCTCCAGCTCCTCGGCATGGCGCTCAGCTGCTGCCCAGTCAGTGTGTGACGGACTGAGAGCTTCCAGGTGTTTCTTACTTGTTTATATTTTACTTTTTTACCCTACAAGCAGCACATAGATCAGCGATGCTTCTAGGTCTGCTCAAAGCAACCACCTGTCTTCCTCCAACACTACCCCGTCACTCATCCGTGTTACAGGAAACTCAAACATACAGACACACGAACCAGGACCTGTGAAGTCCCAGAAGCCGTGGACTTGGTCTCTGCAGTCACCTTGCGGGGCTGAGGTCCTAAGTCCCCTCGCAGAGCCCCTGAGCGGCAGGGGTCGCCATCGTCCCATTTACCGCCAGGGCCACTGAGGCGCAAGCCCAGGCAAGGCCAGCGGGAGGGTGGCAGAGCAGGCTCTGACCCTGGCCGGGGCCCCAGTGCCGACCAGCGTCCCTCTCCTGGCCACGGCAACGCCCGCTTGCTGGCGCAACTGGGATCACACGGCACCGTCCTTCGTGACCTCGCGCCCCCGCGTGGGCTCTCACAAACGCCTTCCAGGTCCCGTCGCAGTCATTTTTCAAGCCTGTCCCATCCCAGACCGCCAGGCCAGCCCCAGCTGAGACAGGGCGGACAGGAGCTCCCGGAGGGCCGCCCAGTCTATCAGCTTGGGCCCAGGAACCCTTCCTGGAGGCCAGGCCGCTGCTCCGCGCCCCGCCGGCCGGCCCGAGTCCAGGGTTTCGGCTCCCGGTGGAGGAGAGGCCAAGGCAGCTGCAGCTCCGCTTCCCAGAGGCCGGGCCGGCTCCAGGTCACCGCGTCTGCACTCCGGGCCAGCCGGCTGCGGGGAGTACAGGAGGCCCCCGAACAGTGAGCTTCTAATCCCATGAGACCTCCTCCTCCTGCCCCTAAGAGCCAGTGCGCGAAACTGGGGCGTGGCGCAGGTAGGCTGGGCGGGAGAAAGCTCTGGGTCTTCGAACCGCGGGCCCCCCCATGCCACGGTGAGGCTCCCCAGCCGTGCCAGAGGAGCTGTGCGTTTTGAGGTATCAGCCACCCAGAGAGAGGCGTGGGGCTGGCTCCACCCGGACCCCGGGCTTCTCCCACCGCCCTGCTCCAGGTGCCTCTGAACTGAAGACCACCCACCTGGCCAGTTCCGGGCCAGGCCCCGTGCTTGGTGTGCTCGAGGGAGATACGTCGTGTCTGGACTCCTAAAAAGGAGGACGGAGAACGGCCAGGGCTGGGGAGGCGGCTGGGGGTCCTAGCCTTCAGCAGCAGCGGCGGCAGCGGCAGAGGAGACGACGGACACTCAGCTTCCACCTGACGGACGAGGGTCTCTCGGCCCAGGGAACATGAAGCGGCCCGAGCCCCGAGCCCCAAGGAGCCTCAGCGCCTCCCCACGGCGTGCTCAGAAGTGCAGTCTGCGCTCCACGAGCAGTGGCGCCCGGGAGACTGACCTCGCGCAGACCCACAGGGCCCGGCCAGGGCTCCACTCGCCGGCGGTGGTTCCCAGCCCTGGGTCCCTGGGTCTGCACAAAACACCACAACAACCACTCCACAACAACAACAACCACCCCCACCACGCGACCACCTGCCGCCGCGACGACCCCCCACCGCACAACACGACGAGGCCCACCACGACAATCACACCAGAAAACAACCAGAGGACCGCCAGAAAGAACCACAACAAACAAACCACGGCGGCCCAAAAGAAGGACGCCGCCCCTCCCCCCCAGAACAGCGGCCCCCCGGCAACAACACCACGCGCCCCACCAACGACTCACGACCGCCCACCAGACAAAACGAAGCCGCCCCCCCCCCGGCAGGGGCTGCACTCAGGCTGGAACGTGGCCCGAGGCAGCATCTGCGCAGCGAGCCCATCTTTCTACCTAGACGGTGTGTTCACGTGGCCACGCTCTCACCGGGCCGGAAGACAGAGGCTGGGAGCTGCGAGGGAGGCCCAGGCAGCCGTATGGGGAAGGCCACCTGCCTGGCGGACACAGGGGAGGCCGGGCTTGGGGGACTGGGGGCTGGTTAGTGTCCCAGCTCCGGGGGCAGGATCCCCCCTCACGATTCCCAGCCCCTCCCCAGCCCCTGCGGCAAGATCCGCGCCTGGTCAGAGGAGGTTCGACTGCTCCACACACGGAAAGACTCTGACCCGGACGCCAGCAGCCCCACCCCATGCTGCTCCCCGGGGACATGACCCTCCGTGGCGTCTGCTGCCGGCCAGTCCTTTTAAGAACAACGCAGACCTGGTGTCCATCCTCCAGGCCTGGGAAAACAAATCCCACTCCTTATCTGCAAGAGGGAGCCGGGGCTTCTCAGAAAAGCACGTCCTCTGGCAGCTAATCCACCAGCTCGCAGCGGCCCCACTCACCAAACGAGGACGCGCGGAACAGCATGGGGCCTCAGCGCCTCTCCTGGCCCCCGGGGTCACAGGGCTGCTGCGGGCCGAGCTCTCGTTCTGCGTTCTTCCAAGACGAAGACTTCGAACGGGGGGCAGGGCAGGCACCCGCCCTCTTGCCCTGAAATTTCAGACGTAATTACAAAAACGTGTGCCGGGCCACACTTGGGCCTGCGGACACCGGAACGCGAGACACCTGGCATCTGCAAGTGCCACCCACACCCAGGCCAGTGCTGAGCTCCCAGGGCTGGGCCACACATGCGGCTCACACCCCACACTCACCCCCAACCCCCTGCCTGCCTCCTGGGGCATCGGGACCCTGCACCCCACCCCCACTGGCCACAAGGGCGTCAGCACTGGCTCAGGCCTCACCTCCTCCAGGAAGCCCTCTGGCCCTGGCTCCTCTGTGCCCCCAGTATCCCGTCACACTTCCACCTCTTCTGCCTGCTAGCGGCTTGGTGGCTTTTGACTCCTCTGCTGGCCCGGGAGCTCCTTGGCAGGGCCAGTCCTGCATCTCAGCGCCCGAGCTGGGTGCAAGCACCGGGGAAGCACCTGGTGCTGGGCTGGGGGATGGGACCATCCTCAGAGGGGCCGGATGAGCCTGCCATGCAGGAAGTGCTGGACTTTGTTAAAGCACAGCAACACGCACGTGCATGTGCGCCCTGTGTGTGTGCACGCGTGTGTGGGCACACGCAGACTCAAGTGCAACCACACAGGTGCACGACACACGTTCATACACAAGGTGCACACACACCCATCTGGACACACACAGCTGTGTGTGGGCTCATCCTCCAGGACTGGGCAAGGGCACGGCCAAGGCAGCTCTCTGCTCCCAGAGGAGGAGAGTTGGTGGGAAAATCGCGGTAGGCACCAGCTCTGCACGGACAGGGATCCCGGGATCCCCCCGCCCCGGGTGGGGCTGTCCAGGGTGTGCAAACGAGCAAAGTCCCAGGATACGGGGAATCTCACACCTTCAGACACGGCCCAAACTCCCCTACTCCAAGCGTCCCACCCCAACCCCTCTTCCAGAAACTCCCCTTGGGATGGACACTGAGGGTGGGCAGAGGGGTCAGGGTCCGAAGCCCCCCACCTCCAGGGCAGTGGCCCGGCCCCTGGTGTCCTCCTGGATCAGGGTTAGGAGCTGCCGAGTCAGGACAGCTGAGCTTCCAGGACCAGTGGCCTGGCCCCTCCTGCTGCCCCCGCCTGTGACCAGCAGGCACCCAGAAGGGGTGTGGGAGGAGTAGGGGTGCCTTGGGCAAGTGGCCCAGATGGAAAGAGTCCCTCGTCCCCTCCCCAAAGCCCACCAGGCAGAACCCAGCCTGCCCAGGGTGAGCGCAACCCTAAGCCCCAGGACCCACCCAGCCCCAGAACTGCCCCCAACACGCCCGATGGCCCTGCTGTCCTCGGGCCTTGTGCACACACATCCCTGGACTCCGGCAAGCACAGCCGAGTGGGCAGGAGCAGACACCCAACACCCCTCGGTTCCCAGATGGCAGCCGAGGAACAAGGGGGCCTCCGGCAAACCAGGCACACCCCAGCCCCCACACATGCCCCCTCGCCCAGGCCTCCCCTGCACCCCTGCCCACAGTCAGTGTGGCAAGCAACTGCGTGGCGGTCTCCAGGTGCTCGGGCCAGGACGGCCAGGAGGACCTCAAGGGGCGGAGGAGAGTCCACCTGACGCGGCCAGAATTGGGACAAGAGCCGGCAGCTGTCCCTGCCTGCAGACTCAGCCAGCCCGAGGCCCAGAAGGGCACTGTGGTTCCGAGCAGTGGCGCTGGGATCTAAATGCCAGGGTGCAACTTGCAGGACCACCACCCGCCCTCTGCAGGGCCACCGCGAGCCGTACGCCTCCTCCCGCCCAGGCTTCTCCAGGGCCAGTGGATCCATGGCAGGTCTGGGAGGATACGGGCACACGGCGCTCCAGATACGCTGCTGTGGTGCCCCACGCAAGACCCCAGCAGCGGGATGGGAGCCCTCGGGGCAGCCCCCACCGACCCCCAGCTGGCCACAGTCCCTGAGCCCACCAGCTGCACTCAGGCTACTTCCAGCAAAGGTGAACAGAGCAGCAACGCAGACATCCAAAAAGAAATGGCCACGTCGGTTCATCTTCTGGCTCCACCGAACAGCCCCCCAGTGGTGAGGAGACCCTGGGGACAGCCCCCGATTTGCCTCTCCCTGGCCCTGGGCCCTGGCCCCCAGCCCTGCCCAGTGCTGAGTAGGGCGAACCCTTTGAGGCTGGGAAGGTGGCAGCCCAGGGAACAGAGTGCGGAACGGAGCCGGGGCAGCCCACTTGGCCACTGCAAAACCTCCCCGAGCCGGTTTCCTGCCGTGCAGCGCAGGAGAGCAGGACCCCCACTGCTGTGACAAGGACAGAGGAGCAGGCAGCAGCCAGTGGCAGCTAGAAGTGAACAGCCCTGGCCACCCGGTCCCTCTTCCTCACCAGCAACACCAAAGGCCTGCTCCTGGGACCCGCCCCAGCTGCCCCACCTCCCCACCGCCGAAGTGCCCTCGGTCTTCCAGGGGCAGGGGCGGGGGGGGGGGTGCATTTTGACAGACCCTAAACCGCGCACAGAACAGGAAGAGAGCCTGTGATTGCTTCCGGCGGGGAGTCCACAGGCCAGCCTGGGGCCAAAAATAACCCGGAGAAGTTTCCTGGGCCGCCTGCACCCCGAGGGCTCGACCCGGGCTCTGCCTGAACCCAGAGTGTGTTGGCCTGACCCTGCCGCCAGCCAGCCCCGACAACGTGGGGGACAGGCAGGGACTCTGGGGCATGGCGGGACAGGACAGGAAGTGTCCAGCCTTCCGGAAAAATGTAATGTCACACTTTAGCAAGAAAAGCAGCTGTCGTGCTACTTAGCGGCCCACAAATAGTTGGCGGAGTCCCGGGAGCGGGTGTTGGCCGTCCTGGGGAGAGGCGTAGAAGCCAGGCTGCCAGGGCCGGCGCGGGCCTCGTCTGGTCGGATGGTGCTCTCAGCCCCAGGCCTGGTCAGTCCCAACAGCGGGGTGAGGGGGGACACGAACCCCCAGGGTTATGGCCCCAGGTCACGGGGCATCTGTCCAGGGCAGGGGACCTGGTCTGACCCTTCCCTTTATGCCAGTTGGGAAGCCCCAAAGGGGAAGGAACTCACTTCACGCGGTCAGAATTAGAGCTGCGTCCACGTCCCAGGAGCCACCCTCTCTTCAGGCTGTTAGAGCAGAAGGTCAAGGTGACAAGGGCACAATGAGTACACTGGACGTCCAGGCTCGGTGCTCAGCTCTCCCCATTTCACAGACGAGCAGACGGAGGCTCTGGGAGGGCAGACACCCAGTGAGGACTCCAGCCCGGGCATGGACGGCCCTGCCGGGGCCCCGGGGGCAGGCGGGCAGTGTCCCGAGCAGGGGCTGATGGGCCAGCACAGGGGAGGCGCCAGCCTCACCCTTGCCGTTTCCTGTTTCCTCCCCATGCCCCTGAACAGGACACACCTAACGCACCTGGAGTGGCTGAAACCCCTCAGGTCTCTTCTCTGGAAAAGGAGCAGCTTGCCTGGCCCGTGAGCCACTTTGACCTTGTCTTGCCAACACCCCAGCCCACGCCAGGCTGGCGGGGAGGCTGCAGTTTCGCTCTATGCCCGGCCTCCTGCAGGGAGGCTACGGGGGCAGCCCCAGGCACACACACACACAGAACACGTGTACACATGAACACACGCACAGACACACCCAGAGGGACATACTCGCGCTCTGAGGACTGCCTAATCCTAGCAGCTCTCTGCAAACCAGCTTGAGGGCTGTCCTGCTGACCCCCCGCAGCCCCCAGGCCCATCCTGTCACCCTCTGCAATGCCCAACCCACCAAAAGCACATACTTTCCGGACCTCAGGCCTCTGGCTGCCAGGCACTCCCTGGAGGAGCACCCCCAGTGTGGAACCAGAGTGTTTACAAATCGGGTCACTGAATTATACAGCAGTATTTTCCTTGCAGATGCGGTTCCGTCCTGGCCAAGCTGCGCCACTGTCTGCACTCCCCGCAGGCCCTCCTGGTGGAGCGGGGGCGTGGACAGCCACACGGGCTGGGCCACATGGAATGAGCCGGAAACCACACAGCCTTGCTATGGACACCGGTCAGAAACGCAAACACGCGGCGCACGCACACGCACACCCTGGCAGCCTGCGTTTCTCGTCAGCACTGGGCCCGTGGGCAGGGCCGAGGCCTCCTCCTGCCGCCCTGCTCCCTGGTGGACGCTGGCTCCTCGGTGCTCTTGGGATTCCCCGCAACCCCCCGAGTCTCGCAGGGTGTAAGCGCCTGGAACTTTCAGACGTGGCCTCTGCACTAAGGAGGAAGGAGGCTGAGGCTGAGATGGTGGGAAGAGAGGTAGGAACGCGGGGTGTGGGGGCCCCTGCAGCCCCCAGCCCAGCCAGCCCCGCCTGGCAAAAAGACCACCCCCTCGGCCTCAGAAGCTGGGCTGCGGGGTCTCCATTTGACAAGACACACCAAGGGAAACGTGGAGAGGCACAGGGCGCTGGAGCGCGCAGCTGGGGCCTCCCTCCTCCTCCAACGGAGCAGGGGTGCGTGGAGGGAGCCCAGAGAAGAGCCCAGGGCAGAAGGCCAGAGGCAGTGGGGGACACCCTTGCTGCCTGCGGCTCCCCACAGGCAGGCCCCTGGGGAGGGAGGCAGTGGCGGGCAGGACAGTCAGGTGAGCCAGGAGGCTGGGCCACCCCCATGCCCTGCCCTGCTGACCACAGGCCACTAGGCCTTGCCCCTGAAATGTCCATCCCCGCTGCGTCAGGAGGTTCCGCGAACTCCAGGCTGCACCTTGATCTCCCTGTCCCCCAGAGTGTCTCTAAGGCCCCCATTCCCAGCTTGCCTTCCCCAGGGCAGACAGCACCAAGGCACTCGGCTGAAGTCCAGCTGCAGGCAGGGGCAGAGGGAGCTCACGGCCCCCAGGCTGCCCCGGTGTGGACACCCAGGCTTGGACTTTGGCTTCAGGAAGGTGGAGGAGAGAGAAGGACCCCACCCCCAGACCCTGGGAGGGACGAGGCATGGTTTGGGAACCTGGAAGCAGGTGGCCTTGCCACTGCACACCCCTTCCCCATGGCTGCCTCTGGGGGGCTCCAGAGGCCTTCGGTTCCCCCAGGGGTGAGCAGCAGTGGGCGGAGGACAGCACAAAGCCGGCCTCTGAGCTCCCCACGCTCTGTTCCTGCACCTGGGACCCTGTGCCTGCCCCCCACCCCACCCCTGCCTACAGCCCGGAGCCCACCTGCCCCTCCTGCAGGCCAGCATCAGCACCCCGCAACTAGCCGCCCTTCCTGTTCCCCCCCAGACCTGGGGTCCTGTCCACCCCGTCCGCCCGCAGGCCTGGCTCGTAGCCAGGCTCCGACGAGCACCTGCTCAGCCAGACAGGGGCCTCTCGGAGCCTCCAGGGCCCAACGTGAAGGTCTGCCTTGTCGAGGGCAGAGACAAGGCCACTGTGGGGCAGGAGGGCACTCACGTCCCCAGGCAGAGACCACAAGAACTCACAAGTCCCCTCCCCCTTAGGGCTTCTTTGTTTTGTTTTGTTCTTTGGTTAGGAGACTATGGAGAAAAAAGATAAATAGCAAATGTTAAACTCAGCTTTCTCTGGGGACGAGATTTGTGCTTAGCTTATCCACAATCTCAAAGTTTTTCACATTAAAAAATAAAAAGCCCGGGCCTCCGCTGCCCGGACCGGGGCCACCCCAGGGGACGGCGCCGCAGATGCTGCAATCCTGGTTGCAGCCACCAGGTGGCGGCCAAGGCCAGCGCGTCCTCCCTCTGCCTCCCTCCCGCGCGCCCGCTGGCCCGTGGCCTCCTGGGTGCCTGGACATGGGGCAGGGCCCGGCGCACAGTGCAGCGCCTGCTGCAGAGATGGCCGTAGAGCGCCCGCCCCCCGGTCGCCCCCCCGGTGGGGCCCGGACACAGGTCCTGCCGTCCGCATTTGACGACTGGGGAACCGAGACGCAGAGCGGACAAGGCGCTTGTGCACCGTGACGCAGCCGCGCGGCGCAGCTGGGCTCACCCGCTGGCCTACTTGGCCGCGCCCAGGAGGGCCATGAAAGATGGGGGCGCGGCCAGGGCCCTGCGGCAAACCGGAAGAGGAGGTGGACTCGATCCCCAACTGCCTGAGCCGCCGCCCGAGGCTGCAGAGCGAGGCTCCCTACACTGAGGGCAGAGTGCGGTGCCCATCCGGGGCTCCAGTGGGGGGCCTGGGAGCCCCCTGGGGTCCTGCCTGGGCTGCTGTTCCATCCGCTCAGGCTGTGGCTGGGAGGCCCCGACGCCCTGAGGTCCCTGATGTCGCTCCTGCTTGCCTCCCTGAGTCTGCCAGGCCCATCCGGGGACACCGCTTCCGTGCCCTGGAACCCACATTAGCAGGAGCCTGGGCGGGGCCCGTCCCACACCAGCCAGGTCGAGAGCAGGAGGAACAGCAGAACTAGGGCCACAGCCAGGGCCACGGAGGGCATCATGTCCGAGTCTTCAGGACCAGGGAGGGCATCACCATGGCCATCTCTGCGGGCGCTGGGGACACCGGACAGCTGCATGGCAGAGACCGTCTCCTCGGGGGGCCCTGGGCGACCCATCTGTAAGAAGAAGGAGGCGGAGGGCAGGGCCTCCTCTGCGAAGAACCCTCCCCACCGCCCACCCTCTGCCTGCCCCTCCTGTCCCATTCCCTGGGGAAGGGCTGATGGGGGTCACAGGCCAGAGCAGGGGACCATGAGGTGCCCCAGAAGTGACCATCGGCAGTGGCCCTGAGCCTCAGTTTTCTCCTCTGTAAAATGAGGGTGAAGAAGGCCACAGGGGAAGATAAGGATAACCACCCACTGGCACTCCTCACCTTCCCCCTACAGATACCCAGGACTAGAAAGTCAGGTTCGGCCCTACTGTGCCCATGGAACAGCTTGCCATGCAGCTTGGCCTGTTTCCCAGCACTCGGGAGCTGTCAGACTGGTCTGCAGGGCCTTCGTGAGGCGGCAGGAGCTGCAGGGATCACGAGGTGGGCACCAGGCTGCATGCACCTTACAGATGAGAAAAGGGGGCTCAGCAAGGAGAGCGGCTCCCGAGAAGCCCTGGAGGTTGGCCGAGGCCGCAGGGCAGCCTGAGACTGAGCACACAGCAAGCAGCTTCCCGGCCCCAGGCCTCAGGCCCCTCCTCCGCACACGGCAGAGTTGAGACCAGGTCGTTTGCTAAGATCCAGTTTCCCGGCCCAGCCAGGGATGGGGCAATCCAGAACCGCGGATGGTCTCTGCCCAGCCCTCCCGGGACCCTGGCCCCAGGCTGCAGCCCCAGGCTGCTCCCTCTTACGCAGCTGGGTGTGCAAGGCCTGCTTACCTTCCAGCCATGGGGCCCACGCCATGGCCACCCTCCCCAGCGACAGGAAAGGAGCACAGGAAAGCGGTAGCCTGAGTGGATCCACTTGAGATCTTTCCTCTACAGAACCCACCTCCCTGCGGCCTCCCTACGGGAGGGGCTGAGTCAGGGTGACAGAGAGGGAGGGCCCCAGCCAGGAGCCACACCGTCACCCCAGCTACGGGTGTGTCCAGGTGAGGGGGAAGGGCAGCAGCTGTCCCAGGCCACATGGCAGAGCCAGGGCTCCCGACACGAGCCCTCCTTCTGCCTCTTTCTGCTTCCCTCCTGGGGGAAGAGATGCCATGGAGGGGGTGCGGGGTCAGGATCAAGTCAGCCTGGGCTTCTAGACACCTGCTGCGTGCCCGTGCCGGGGAGGGCAGGGGCGTCCCCACACGCCCCTCTGAGGCCAGGTCCCCAAGCAGCCTGTCTGGGACGGGCCCAGGTGAGAGTGGGCAGGAGAGAAGGTGGGGAGCCCAGCCCTGGGAGGCTTCTGACAGGCTTTAGAGAACACAGAAAACCCTGCAGAAGGAAATTATCCTTTAAAGACAAAGATGTTCATCATGTTCATTTTAACAGCAAAAATGTTTCACCGGGGCCCAGAAGGGCGCTTTGTGACACTGAGTCTTCTGAAGCTAAGGAGGCTGGAGGCCTCGGAAGCCCCCGTCTCTCTGCCCTGCTCCTGCCCCGCCGTCTCCCACCTCTCTTTCCCCCCAAATCAAGTCCTAGAAACCAGAATCCCTCTCCCCCAAAGCCACCGTAAAACCTAGAAATGGGACTGTGACCCCTCTGCCTCTCTGTGTAGCACCGGGCCATAAAGAAGTCCTCTGAGCTGCCTTGTCCGACTGTGGGTCACAGACCCTCGATCCAGAGGAAGGACCCTCACTGAGAGGCCAAGGAGGTTCCCACAGACAGGCCTGCTGGGTGCCCCTCGGCCTGCGACCCTCAGGTCCTCCCCTCTGTCCAGCCACATCCTACGCGGCTGCTCATTCCTCGTGGGACCTGAGCACGAGGACACACAGCTCCCCCTGGGTCCTCAGGTCTTCACTTCTGAAGGCTCCCGTGTCACGCAACACTTTGATTACATAAACCTATGTTTTTCTCGTGTGAACTTGTCTTTTGTTATGGGAGTGTCGGCCGTGGGACCCTGATGGTGGGTCAGGAAAAGGGTCACATCTTTTCTGCCCCTACTGTTTGAAACAGCCTTAATGCCTTTGACAGAAGATAAAATAAAATAAAATACAATAAAATAGCTTTATTAAGGTGTAATTTATATACAGTAAAATGAACCCATTTTAAGTATACAGATTAATGAGCTTTGACAACTGTATAACCCAGAACACTCTTCCATCAAGATACAGAACATTTCCATCCTTCTAGAAGATTCCTTTGTGCCTCTCTGAAGTCAATCTCCCTTACCCCCTCCCCAGGAAGATTCATTAGCGAATTCAGGCTCATCCACTTAGTAGAACCTTAAAGAGCTGTTAAAACAGGGCGGTGCATAGGAAGAGTCACACGTGCTTTACTCTTTTAGCCAAAAACTGGAAGTAGCCCAACTGCCCATCGAAGGGCAGACAAACTGGTGCGTCCACACCGTGTGATACCATGCAGCGGGGGAAAGGGGCAAACCTCACGAACATGCTGATCAAAGAAGGCAGACAAAAAAGAGCACTTAATATACGGTGCTCCTGGGGGAACGGCAAGATGGCGGATGAGAAAAGCCACCAGCCAGAGCGTCTCTGCAAAAAAGATGAATTTTAGAAGAAAGTGAAAAAAATCAACTAGCAGAGAAACATAGATCGGGTGAGGGTCGGAAGGAAGGGTGCCTGAAACTACAGGAGACTCCCCGGGAAGCCGTTGCGGAGGAGAACTGGAAGGAGAAGGGTCCCGAGAGGCTTGGAGACCAGCGACAAGAGTAGGTGGAGCGGTTAACTCCCCCTCCCTTGCATCTCGGACTGCTGGTGGCTCCTGAGCGCTGGAGAGACCTGCCCACACCAGCCCAGAGACGGCCACTGCCAGTGAGCAGTGGCCTCTTGCGGACAGGGCACCAGGCTCCCAGCCCTCTCGGGCACCTCCCCAAGCGCAGACCCGAGCCTAGCGGCAGACGCCATAGTGCTCCATTCTCTCCTTCCCCCTCCCTACCCGTGGGGGCCCAGAGAGACAATTTAGCCATCACACGGAGGCATCTCCAAGGAAGAAACCTTTCCTTTTGGGGCCCTACAGCAGACTGAGGGGTACTCAGACTGCGAGCTCCCTACCCGCCAGCCCCTCCCACGTGCTGCTTGCCCAGTGACTCCAGGAGAGTGGGGCAAATACCAAGGTGGAGTGACATCGATCCAGCTTGGGCGCCCTGTGGGTGACTTGAGACCAGCGCCCCTCCCCCTGGCAGGGTCAGGGTTTGATCTCCAGGGCCCAGGGGACAGGCCTGC
>NW_012155363.1:245631-246659 GCF_000956105.1 Propithecus coquereli
ATCCAGCTTGGGCGCCCTGTGGGTGACTTGAGACCAGCGCCCCTCCCCCTGGCAGGGTCAGGGTTTGATCTCCAGGGCCCAGGGGACAGGCCTGCAGACCAGACCCCGTACACCCAGGTCACGATCGCACTGCCCCGGGGCACAGAAGGGATATTTGGGAAGGAGCCTACTGAGGAGTGTGCGCCTTCAGGGGCAGATGAGAGTGCCTGAGAGGCAACCCTCCTCCCAAAAGAGGGCCGTGCACCCAGCTCAGGCTGCGATCCTGGGCAGGGAACCTCCCGGCCCACGTCACAGCCAGGGGAGATCCATTGGCCTGAGGTCCCGCTTGCTGGCAGAGGCCTGGGACAGGCCACGGAGTAGGGGAGGGTGGAGGGGAGCGAGATCTGCTCCAGAGTGCGGGTCTCGGACAGCCCCACCCCCCAAGCCAAACTTTCAGCTGAGTGGACCCATTTCAGCCCCTCCCAGCAGCGCTGCACAGAAGCAAAGAGTAGACCTTTGACCCCTGCTAACGGCAGTTGTGGAGCCGGAGGGCAGGCTTACCCAACCCAGCCCCGCCCAGCCTCACCTGCCCCCACTGAGGTGGAGAATAAGGACAGCTCAGGCTACGATCCTGGGTAGGGAACCTTCCAACCCACATCACAGCCAGGGAAGATCCATCGGCCTGAGGCCCTGCTTGCTGGCAGAGGCCTGGGAGAGGCCACAGAGTGGGGGAGAGTGGAGGGGAGTGAGACCTGCTCCAGACTGCGGGCCTTGGGCAGCCACAGCCCCCAAGCCCAGACTTTCGGCTGAGTGGAGCCATTTCAGCCCCTCCCTGGCAGCTCTGCCCAGAAGTACAGAACAGACCTTTGACCCCTGTTAACAGCAATTGTGGAGCCTGAGGGCAGACTCACCCAACCCAGCCCCGCCCAGCCTCACCTGCCCCCACTGTGGTGGAGAATAAGGACACACCTGGAAGTCCCAGGGCCACACCCACCACCCCGAGGCACAAGAGAGCCTCTCCAGAGGAAAAAGAGCTAGCTACAGGACGC
>NW_012155363.1:259014-273096 GCF_000956105.1 Propithecus coquereli
AGAGGCACAAAGGAATCCTCTAGAAGGATGGAAATGTTCTGCATCTTGATGGAACGGTGTTCTGGGTTATGTAGTTGTCAAAGCTCATCAACCTGTACACTTAAAATGGGTTCATTTTACTGTATATAAAGTATACCTTAATAAAACTATTTCATTTTACTATATTTTATCCTATTCTATTCTATTTTTTGAGACAGGGTCTTGCTCTGTCACCCAGGCTGCAGAGCAGTGGTGCAGTCATAGCTCACTGTAGCCTGGAACTCCTGGGCTCCAGGGATCCTCCCGCCTCAGCCTCCCAAAGTGCTGTCACCACAGGCGCGCGCCACCATGCCCAGCCCATAAAGTTGGTTTTAAAAGAAGAAATATGTTTTTTAAAAAGCCAGAAACAAAAGAGTATGGTTCCGTTATATGAAGTCCAAGAGAAGGAAACCTAACCCACAAAAGCAGAAATCAGAGTAGTGAGACCCGGAGGGCGGCGGGCCGCGGAGGGGCGTCCGGACTTCCTGGGTGATGGAAATCTTCTGCCTCTGGGTCTGGGCGGCGACTACAGGGCGCACACAAAGGGCGACTCACGGAGCTGCACGTGTAAGATCTGTCCTACCTCAGTTTTAAACCATGCTTAGGAGGCCTGTGCAACGCTATCAACATTTACTGGGTGTGCCTGAGTCCCGAGCCTGTGCTCTCGGGGCAGGAAAGCGCTGAAGCTTAGGGAAGGCTGGTCCCACGGCGTGCGCGGGCCCAGCCCTCGGCAAGGTGCGGGGCAACCCCGCGGGAGACGGAAGGAAAGAGGAAGGAAACTGCCGGCCGCGTTAGGCTGACCGGGATGGATGTGGTTTCCCATCTCCATTTCCTCCACTGCTCTACTAGGGTTGTGTTTCAACTAAAATAAAAGGCCATATAACTTTATAAAAATCCTTTGCTACTTTAATAGCTAAAATTTGGAAATAGCCCAAATATTCAACAACAAAGGATCAGTATAATAATACAGGCCACATCCCTCCAGCAGGGCAGGGGCGACGCAGCCTCTTCCTGAGAAAGTCCAGGGGAGAACTGGGGACCGCTGCGTTGTTTTGAGGAGGAGCTTCCTGGGAATGTTCAGTTTCTCTTTTCCTTATACTTTCATTTTATCTTAGTACCTGGATGATTTGCAACAAGCCCGAGTTTCGTCCACAGTCAGAAGCGAGGGGCCGGTGGGGGATGCGCATCCCGCCGTAACCTGACCGCCGGCCCCTCCCCGCCGCCCCGGGGCGCCCCCGACCTACCCGGCCGGAGAGGCGAGGGGACCCGAGCAGGAGCCCGGGGCGCGCCGTGGCGGGCGGGAGGGAGGGAGCAGGCGGCGCGGGACAAGGGCTCCCGGCGCGACCTTGGCGAGCCGCTTCCCCTCTGCGCTCCCGCTTCCCCCTCCGAAGAAGGGTCGCCCTGGGCGCGCCGCCCCCGAGGCCTCTGCCTCGCGGGACCCTCCGCAGAGCGCGGCCCGGGGCGCACGCTACGGCGGCGCCCGGGAAGCCGCATCCGAGCATCCGCACGGCGAGCGGCCGCCCCCATTGGTGGGCGCGGCTCTGCAGGGCCGCCTCGCAGCCAATCGTGGCCGAGGGGCGGAGCCTCGCCGGTTCGGGCGCCGCTGCGGGCTGGGCGGATGCTCAGCGCTTCTGCCGCCAGCGCCTGCTCCTTGCTGGGGACCATGCAGGAGCCCCTGCTGGGAGCCGAGGGCCTGGACTATGACACCTTCCCGGAGAAGCCGCCCCCGTCGCCGGGGGAGAGGGCGCGAGTCGGGTGAGAGTCGCCGGGCTCGGGGGCTGCGGGTGGGGGTTGGGATGGCCCTGGTCCCCTCCAGCGGGCAGCTAGCTCCCGCCCTGGGTCTCCTCTGACCTTCTGTGAGTGGCCGCCACGGTCCCTCCTGCCCTAGACACTCTAGTCCTATTTAAGGAACTAGTACCCCTTAGGAAAGGGACGACCCAAGGGAGTACAGGGCCTGTTCCCCAACAGGCACAGACTAGTAGACTGAGGCCCAGGGAGGGTGAGGGGCTTGCCTGAGGTCACACAGCAAGCCTTCAGCAGCCAAGTGGGAGGCAGAACCTAAGCTGCCTCTTCTGGAGAAAAGGGCTCCAGCACCAGTGTCTGGGCCACAGCCATGCGCTAACGCCCTGGGAATTTCCCCAGTAGCTGGTGCTCAGGCCCAGGGGGGTGGGGGGAGGCACCAATCTGAATGGCCCTGGCCCCCAGTGCTGCCCGCTAAGGTGGGTGGCCACTGGGCTCAGGAAAGGCAGCAGTTACTGGAGGGACTCAAAAACCCTGGTCCTTTTGTCCACCGTCGTCACCAGGGCCCTGCAGAACAAAAGGGTGTTCCTGGCCACCTTCGCCGCCGTGCTAGGCAATTTCAGCTTTGGGTATGCCCTGGTCTACACGTCCCCCGTCATCCCAGCCCTGGAGCACTCCTTGGATCCGGACCTACATCTCACCAAAAGCCAGGCATCCTGGTTTGGGGTAAGGACCATGCTCTGAACCCAAGGGGACCGGGGGAGCTGGGACCCACTGACCTCTGTCCCTACTGGGGACCTCCCAAAAGCTCTGCTCTGGCACGCCCCCTGCAGGGCCCTGGCACCCCTTCCCCCACCCACCCCAGGCTGCCTGGAGCGTGGGGTGAGGCAAGATTGCTTTGATGAGGAAGTGAAAGCCAGTGGAGAAGGCGTGGGAAGAAGCATGTGGGGTGGCGTCCTTCAAGGTCTCTACCAGGCCCCTGTGCCCACAGCCAGGCTGCCACAGCAGCGCAAACACCTCCCTGGATGGATGGGGGCAGGGCATCGGGTGCCGCTGGGAAGAGGACTGTCCCAGGACAGATTGTGCGTTAACAGAGAGGAAGACCCCAAGAGTCGCAGATTCTAGAATTTCAAACTCAAATTTAGAATTCCAGCATAGCAGCTAAGACAGCGCCCCAGCTTTACTGAGCACTTAGTATGTGCCAGGCAGATGCTGGGCACTACACGGGAGCTCAGGGACTCCCAGGGCCAACCCCCACAAGGTAGGAGCTATCACCCTCCCCATGATACAGGTGAGGAAACTGAGGCTCGGACAGGCTGCACAATGTGCCCAAATCCCACTGCTAGTTAGTAGCAGAGTCCAGGCTGGTCCTGGTCACTTTACTCTTCAAATTGTAAAGTCCCAGGGCCTTCAAGGCACAGAATTCTCCTGTATTAAATTGGCAGACACTTAAACATCAAGCTGGACAGAACCACTGTGGACACGTGGTGCCTCCTAGAGCAGGACTTCCTGTTGTGACGTCCCTAACAGATGGTTGTCCAGACACTGCTTTTACACCTCAGGAGACAGGAGGCTCACTACCACTGTGGGCCTGAGTCCTGGAAGGCTCCTGGGGCCAGCCTGGGAAAGAAATCGTCTCTAGGCGCTAATGAGATACGGGGTGCCTATCAGGGAGATGTGTCTGAGCACCCCCTTGTCTCTGCAGTCTGTGTTCACCTTGGGAGCCGCAGCTGGCGGCCTCAGTGCCATGGTACTCAATGACCTCCTGGGCCGGAAGCTCAGCATCATGTTCTCGGCTGTGCCCTCGGCGGCCGGCTACGCGCTCATGGCAGGTGCCCATGGCCTCTGGATGCTGCTGCTGGGCAGGATGCTGACGGGCTTCGCTGGGGGACTCACAGCTGCCTGCATCCCGGTAAGGCCAGGACTTCCAGCCAGGCCCCACTGCCTCGGCGTGGGTGCTGAGCCACCATTTGGCCAAGGCCTCCCAGCTCCCGTGCTCTGTCATGAGAACGTCTGCCTTCCCTGCAGCTGCCCTGGGAGCCGCCGCTCACCCTTACCTGGATACCTACTTTTGTCTCCATGTCCCCAGCTGCCCCCACTCTGGACTTTCCAAACTTTCTACTCCATTTCTTGGCCATGGGCAGATGCATTGCTCAGTTAGAGAAAACCCTAATTGAGCAATGGGCAGGAAAGGGGAAGCCCCTGCCCAGCCACACCCCTGCCGGGGCCTTTTTATCTTATCCAATGTTCTGCACGTGCCCAGCCTTCTGGCCTGGCCAACGAGGGGACGGCCATCCCTGGAAGGACCCGACTCACCTGCTCAGCCCCGTGCTACTGTTTCAGAGCTGGGCGCTTCTGCTCACTTTATGGTTAGGGAAATTGAGGCCAGAGGGAGGTCAGGCAGGCTGCCCAGGGTCACACAGCAAGTCGCAATCAGGACAGAACCCCACCAGAAGCCCCGTGAGCCACGGTCCACAGGGCCCCCCCAACCTTGGCCAGGCCCAGGATCCTCCATTCTCACCAAAGCCTGGGGGCGGCTGTCTTGCAGGTCTACGTGTCTGAGATTGCTCCCCCAGGCGTTCGTGGGGCCCTGGGGGCCACGCCCCAGCTCATGGCAGTATTTGGATCCCTGTCCCTCTACGCCCTTGGCAAGTATCACCCTGCACCTCCTGTGTGTGGCGGGGCCCTGAGCAGATGCGGGTGGAAGGGAAGGAACACACCCCAGAGCAGACCGGGCTGGGGGCCTGGCTTCCCGGCCCCGCCCAGCCACCCACTGTGCACCTCCAGGCAATTGCCTGCCCTCTGTAGTGACAGGCCCAATCCTAACTGGGCGTGAGGACTCCTTGCGATCCACAGTCCTCAGACCACCTTTCAACAGCAGAACGCTCCAGTCGAACAATCTCGGATGGGAAGTCCACACAGAACAGAGATCAGAGAGCAGCTGCTCTGGTGGGAGTGGGCTCGGCCTTTGGGGGTCGAGGCCCAGGGCCTTGCCAGCTCAGCCTATGCCCCCCACCCTGCCATGACCCTTGAGACCCTCCGAGGACCTCCCACTGTGTGCCAGAGACTGGGCAATCCCTACACACACACACACACCCCCGACCCCCAGATCACGGAGGCCTGGGGCAATCCGTGTAGGCTTCCTGTAGGGGTAATCCCTGGACTAGACCTTGAAGGACATGTGAGGTTGCTCAGGGCTACAGAGGGAGGGGCTCTGCCTGGCCTGGACCCGGCCCCTCCTCCCCCAGGCCTCCTGCTGCCCTGGCGCTGGCTGGCTGTGGCCGGAGAGGCCCCCGTGCTCACCATGATCCTGCTGCTCAGCGTCATGCCCAACTCACCACGCTTTCTGCTCTCGCGGGGCAAGGACGAGGAGGCGCTGCAGGCGCTGGCCTGGCTGCGCGGGGCCGACGCCGACGTCCAGTGGGAGTTTGAGCAGATTCAGGACAACATCCGGAGACAGGTGCGGGAGGGGCGGGGCGCCCAGGCTGGCAGACCCGCCGCAGCACCCAGCTCTATGTGGCCCTGGCCAGTCATGAGGCCTTTCTGAGCCTTGGCTGCTCTTCTTGGAAAACAAGGATAATAGTGCCCGCCAGTCCAAGGGCCTGGGGCTGGGGGCGGCGGCCTGTCCCCAGAGCCCAGCTGCCTAGTGGCCAGTTCTTTCCTGGAGGAGGAAAGGAGGGGGCTTCTCACCTAGCCCCAGGCAGTCTAGGGCAAGGTAGTACCTGCCAGAGAGGATGGCAAAGCCACCTCAGCAGCGGCCTCGTGTTTCCAGAGCAGCCGAGTGTCGTGGGCCGAGGCCCGGGACCCCCACGTGTACCGGCCTGTCGCCATCGCCTTGCTGATGCGCCTTCTGCAGCAGCTGACCGGCATCACGCCCATCCTGGTCTACCTGCAGCCCATCTTTGACAGCACCGCCGTCCTGCTGGTGAGTGCGCCCCGCAGGCGCTAGCTCAGGGGATAGGGAACCTCAGGGATCCCCCAACCCTGAATGAGCGAACACCTGCCCTGTGCCAGGTGCCAGGGAGACGGCAGATCTGAAATCTGTGCCATGTACCCATTCTCAGAATGTTTTTAAGTCAAGTTTAAATGTTTTAAAAGAAAATACGCAGGACCACAAAGGACCAGGTTATAGAAATGTGGACCCCTCGGGACCGTGGACCCTAGGTTCAGAGCCCCTGTGGCTTCTGCCCTTGATGAGAAGTCACTTCCGCTTTCTTCTCTGCAAGGCAGAGATAGCAGCCTGGCTCCACAGGGCCGTCCTGAGCTCCGAGCCAGATGAGATTTGAAGATTAGTTAACAGCACAGTTTGACAAGTCGTTGTCATGCCTGGATTCTGTGCCAGCTGGGCACAGGGGTGGGCACAGATGTGCCCCTGCCGCAAGGCCCGGAGGACTAGGACAGGTGTGCAGAGAAGGTGCCCGGCGCATGGTAGGTGCTCGCAGCCCGGTGCCCCGAAGGAGCCATGGCCACCGGGGCTGTGGGCCTGAGCACCCTGCAGCGCCTTGGGAACAGGGTGGGGCATGGTGGGGGGACAGAAGCAGCCGCAGGGTGTCTCAGCCCCCTCCCTGCAGCCCCCGCAGGATGACGCCGCCATCGTGGGGGCCGTGAGGCTCCTGTCCGTGCTGATCGCTGCCCTCACCATGGACCTCGCCGGCCGCAAGGTCCTGCTCTTCGTCTCAGGTGAGCGCCCCTGCCCCAGCACCCCACTTGCTCCTCAGCTGCCACATGGCCAGCTGCGTGGCGGCCACCAGACAGGAGCAGCCAGCAGAGGAGCAGCCAGCTCACAGGGTCCTGGCCCCACGAGGGCCGCCCGTCTGTCCACAGCAAGTGTCATGTTCGCTGCCAACCTGACACTGGGGCTGTACGTCCACTTTGGTCCGAGGTCTCTGACCCCCAACAGCACCATGGGCCTTGAGAACGCGCCACTGGGGGGCCCAGAGCAGCCCCTGGCCACACCCACCAGCTACCTCACCCTGGTGCCCCTCCTGGCCACCATGCTCTTCATCATGGGTAGGTGGGGCCATGGCCCAAGGTGTGGGTGACATGCATGGGATGGCTGGAGAGGGGCCTCTCCCCGCCACGCCTGGGGCCTGAGCCTGTCCCCTCCCTCCCTGGCAGGCTACGCCATGGGCTGGGGGCCCATCACCTGGCTGCTCATGTCCGAGATCCTGCCTCTGCGCGCCCGTGGCGTGGCCTCGGGGCTCTGCGTGCTGGTCAGCTGGCTCACCGCCTTCGTGCTCACCAAGTCCTTCCTGCTGGTGGTGGTGAGTCTCAGCCCTGGGGACCCTGAGGCCCTCTGCAGCCAGTCAGGGGCCGCTGCCCGAGCCAGGGGCTGTGCTGAGGACTTGTCTATCAGGCCATTGTTCCCTCACGGGGTTTGACGAGCACACACCCCTCAACGCCGAGGCCAAAAGCAGTCAAGTGACAACCCGGCAAAGGCTCTTCTTTACGAGAAACAGGAAGGAGCCGGGGGAACCGTTCCGAGAAGTCAGGTCATCTCCCAGGCCAGGCAGGACACAGCCCCCTGGTGGGAGCCCAGAGAGCCACACCCACGTGCTCCATCTCCCTCAGTCCCGGGCGCTGGTCGCGGCGGCACGCCCTAGGGCACAGGGGCGCGCTCCCCACCCCCCACACACAACCCCCACACTGGTTCAGACCAAGAGGCCTGAGACCAGCCAGAACCCGAGTCCCAGCCACAGGTTCCCACAAGGCAGAACCGCTCAGGCCAGCACCCGGCCCAGTCCGCTCAGTGGCCGGGCAGGCCGGCTGGGGAGGGCAGAGTGTCCGGAGTGCTAAGTCCACCTGCGGTGGCCCAGAACAGCATGCCCGGCCAACTCACGGTGGCAGCTTCCTGCGGGCCGGAGTGCTGAGCACCAGGATGGAGGTGGTGCCGGCGCCGAGGCTGCAGCCCTGCTGCCAGGCAGGTGGGAAGTCCTAAGCCAGCCCCAGACAAAAGTCAAGGCCCCAGAGGCCATGCCGAAACATTCGGGTTTTGTCCTGGAGGCAGTGGGAGCCCTGGGAGGTCTCTGGGCAGGGCAAGGACCAGGTGAAGGCCCCCACACATCTGGCCGATGCCAGCAGGGCCCACAAGCTCATCCTGGGGTGGGAGGTCCCTGGGGCTTCTCCTGTGTGACCCAGCACCCCGCTCTGCACCCCCAGAGCGCCTTTGGTCTCCAGGTGCCCTTCTTCTTCTTCGCGGCCATCTGCTTAGCGAACCTGGTGTTCACGGGCTGCTGCGTGCCCGAGACCAAGGGCCGGTCACTGGAGCAGATAGAATCCTTCTTCCGCACCGGGAGGAGGTCCTTCCTGCGCTAGGTCCGCGTCCCCGCCTGGGGTGCCACACCACTGGGCAGCCAGGCCTCTGCGTTGGCCGAAAACCCGAAGCCTGGGACCAGGGGCCAGAAGCAATCCCTACTGCCGCCAGAACACGGAGGACCCGCCAAGGGCGGCCCAGGGCCCACTGGAGCACAGCTCCCGGCTCTAGCCAGGCAGCGCCGCCGTCCAGGGTGGCCCACGGTGTTCCGGCACTTCAGGCAAGACCTGCAGGGAGAGGAGGCAGCCACGGGCCACCAGAGAGCACACGGCCCAGCCCAGGACCAGGCCCTGCGGGGCAACCTGGGGCCTGTTCCTTACTCATGTGAGAAGGACACTCCCCACAGAAGGCCGTAGTGAGGACAGAGAGCAGGGCTGGAGGCAGCGACGTGACAGGAACATGTCCTGCTCTGATCACTCAGCCACCACCAAGCATCTCGCCTATGGGAGGAAGACGGGGCGCTGCCCCCACAGGAGTCTGCGGTCACCCGGGGGGACATCCTGGACTTCTGAGAGCCAGGCACAGGGCCCAGTGTGGCCACTTCCTCCTCCCCAGCCCGGCCTCTGGGAACGGGGGTCTCCCGTCTGCAAACTGTGTTCACCCTATTTATAAAAATAAAGGAACCAGGCCTGCACCCTAGACGGAGTGGGGTCTACTCCAGGAGAAGCCCCGCACCGACAGCCAGGCTAGACCTAAGCTGTCACGATCACCAGGCAGCGGGCCCCACTGCAGCCACCCCGCCTGCCCCTGCGGGGCAGCAACGGGAAGGAGAGAGGCAGGTGGCGGGAGGGGGCCCAGCCCAATCGGCCCTTAACGCGCGCCAGCTGTGCACGCCACGCGGCCCTGGGCACGTCGCTCTCCTTGTCCGAGATGCTGAGCAGGCTTGGGACAGCACCTGTGATTATTTCCTGGGCCTGCAGCCCCTGTTCGGCTGGGCTGGAGGCACCCCTACCATGCTACATGCGGGCCCCCAAGGCAGAAGGGACAGGCAGACGACAGGGAGCAGGCCCACCGATCCAGCCTCGCTTTATTGCTCAAGACTCAGGCCGAACAGTGAGGGGCACAGGGGGCTCCACGGCACAGTGCAGACACTCAGGCAGGAGCGGAGCCCTTGGCCACAAGGACAGACACTCCTGGCAAGGCAGGCCCCCCCTCCGATGGCGCTTCTGCTGGGAGACAGGGTCCTGAGCTCCAGGACCACAGGGCTCTGGACTCACTGGGAACCTCGGGCAAGTGACCTACCCACTCCGGCCTGTGACCAAGGGCCTGCCCAGGACCCACCCAGCTTCCCCAGAGGGCACAGGTGTGAACTTCCTGACACACAGCCAACCCCTCTTCCTGCTGCCAGTGATGCTTTTTGGGCAGGGGCTGGAGGGACCCAGAGCCCCACCACCTGGGCAAGAGTGAGCAGGAGGCAGGCAGGGCCTTGGCCCACCTGGGAGGTAGACAGGTCTTGTGCACTGCACACTCAGAAGGAGACACACACACACACACACACACACACACACACACACACACAAGCGCGCGCGCACGCAACAAGTCTTAGCACTGCACACTTGGGAGGAGACACACACACTAACACAGCCCTTTGAACCCAGCAGTGGCTTGAGGAACCCTGAAGGCACATGTGCCACCAAGCCGGCCACACTGTGATGCCCCTGCCACCCTGGGGCTCGCCTGGCCAGATGCCCGGAGGGCTGCTAGTGACCCAGGAGCCCAGGGATGAGTCCCCAGGGCAGTCGTGAACAGGGCCCAAGCACCCCCTCTGCCAGCCTGAGAGCCTGTGCTCCTGCCGCCAACGCTGACAGGCCCGATAGGTCCTGGGAACAGCCCTGGCACAGCGGCGGGGCTGGTGTCTCCACAGCAAGACTCAGTCCCCGAGCTCCAGGGCCCTGGGGCCCAGGGTGGGCTGGGGCTGGGCCCAGACCGAGTGTTTTCCACACCACCCACTTTGCGGCCCACCTGGCAACCAGAGGAGCCCATGGGCCGAGGGCACAGGGCAGAGGGAGGATGGGATCCACTTCCCGGGTGTCACCTCTCCCCCGCAATGGCCTTGCTCCCGGTGGCCTTGTTCCCGGTGGCCTGGCACGCGGGGCAGTGGGGACAGCTCTCTGTGGGGGGTGACTCTGGCCTCTGCCCTGCTCTGAAGAGGCAGAAGTTCCCTGTGGGAAGGGCTTGGGGACAGGCCGGCAGGAGTACCTGAGGTGGGGGCGTGGGCCACTGCTGACACGGCCAGAATGGTGGGGGCCCCTCGTAGGCGCCAGGGAGTGTCTGCTCTGCCTGCTTCCTTAGCACCAAGGCCTGGGGGGGTGGGAAGGGGCAGAACCTAGTGGCCCAAGCCAGGCCCGGGGGAGGTGGGGCGGCAGGGTGTCTAGGGTGGCTCGTGTCCAAGATTCCAGGGAACGCGGCAGAGAGCGCCCCCACCCTACTGTCCCGTCACTGCCAAAGCTGCTGTTTGGGGTATGGGGTGTGTCCTGGGAGTACTGTGGGTGCCCACAGAAGACAGAGTGGCAGCAGGGGCCATAGCCCCGGGCAGTGGACAGCCTGAGGACACCGCCCTGCCATTCCAGGCCCCAGGGCCTCCGCCTGCCAGGAGGGCTAGGGCAGCCCCTCTGCTCAGCGCCCAGGCAAAGGACCCAGAGGCAGGCCCCGGCTGGACGTGGGGAAGCTGCTCCGGGCCTGGGGCAGACCAGCCGCGGCTCTGCCAACAGTGCAGAGTCCACAGAGCCACCCAGCGGGGGAGCAGGGCCAGGGGTACCCGTGCAGAGCTCCGTGGGCTCTGATCGGCCTCAAGTCCTGCAGCCCAGCACCAGCAGAGTGGAGAAGGGACAGACAGAGGACTCTGGGCACGGGGGACAGGCAGAGGTGCCCCCGCCAGACTGTCCCTCAGGGTCGATGTCCAGGCCTCATCTGGGTGTCTCACACAGAACCGGAGGAGTCGGGGGGGGCTCCCAGCCCCATCACAGCTCCCCCTCCAGGGTCTCTGCCAGCTTCTCCTCATCCGCCTGCTGCCTCTGCTGCTGGATTCTGGCGTAGGAGATGGCGTCGCCCCTGGGGAGAGAGTGAGGCGGCGTCACAGGGAGCACGGGCTCCGGGCCCCCAGGCATCCCAGCCACTGCCCTGCTCCCGGCCAGTGCCCCAGGCGTGACCCACAGGCATTCGGATTTCCAGAAACCTCTGCCAGGTGGCAGACGGCTGCCTCGTCACCTGACGGTGGCACAGGCTGGCTGGGATGCTAGGTTGAGCAGGAATCAGCCTCCACCGGGGCCGTGCAGGAGAGAGGGCGGCAACTGGCCCCGGCGCCTGGTGCGGGCGCCGGGCGGGAAGGGGTTCTCGCGAGCCATGCATTTGCTATCCCAGCTACAGGCCGCAACCGGGCAAGACCGGGCCACCCAGAGGTCTCGGGGGTTCTCTCGCCTTCGTGCCCTAGAGCTGAACACCCCGGAGACACTGATGAGAGTCTCTGACAACCTCTGTGCCTGTGTCCACCACTGGATAAAAGGGGCCACTCTCGGGCCCTGAGACTTCGGGAGGCAGGAAGGGAAGTCCCGCCCCGGGCCGGGACCTGCACACGCACTTTTTGCCCAGAGCAGAGAGTCCGTACAGCACCCCCGTGGCAAAGGCGATGGCGTTGCCCAGCAGCGTGGTCAGAGTGAGGCTGATGATGACGGGAACCACGGCCATCCTGGGGGAGGAGCAGACGTCACAGGGGCGCCCCCACCACGGCGCCACGGCCCTTCCCAGCTTCCCGGAGTCCCCAGACCCTCTCAGACAGCAGGGGGCAGGAAAGATCCCCGAAATCGACTGGGACGCAGGTTCGCAGCCAGGCGTCAGAAAGTCCTCAGACACCCCTGAACTTGTCTGCAAAATTCGGCACGTTTTCTGGGAACAGGATCCAAAGCTTCCATCAGATTTTTGAAAAGGCCTGTGATCCCGAAAGGGCTGGACAGTCATGAGAGGCTGAACACCCCCAACCATCACCCTTGGGGGCCCAGAGAGAGGCTGCGGCCAGAGACTCTGGTGTCCCGTCTGGCCCCTCACCCGCCTGGTGCAGGTCGCCTCGCTTCTCGGAGGCTCAGCCTCTCTCCGTGAAGGGGGCTCAAAGGCCGAGGGACGGCTCGCTGACTACTGAACACGGCCCAGAATCTCGCGAGCGCCTGACCAGCGCAGCACACGAGCCACACCTCGGCCCGTGAGGGCCCCAAGTCAGCCCAGGGACGGCGCATGGGCAGCTCAGGCTGGGCACAGCGCGTGTCCGCCTCGCTGCCCTCTGGCGCCCCCTGGTGGCGGGATCCGCTGGGGCCCAAACACCCCGGGGCTGGGATTTCCAGGCCAGCGGCAATTCCTGGGCTAGCTGGGCCGGGAAAGTCCTGGTGACCTGGAGACCAGCACTCCGTCCTGTCGCTTCCCTAGAGGAGGCTGCCTGCGCAGGAGGAGGGACTCAAAGCCAATTGCATTCAACCTGAATTCCATTCTTGTGGGACCTGTGGTCATGCGATTTTTCTGTAGTTAAAAAAAAAATGTCAAGGCCGGGCGTGGTGGCTCACGCCTGTGATCCCAACACTTGGGGAGGCCGAGGCAGAGGATCCTTGAGCCCGTGAGGATCCTCGAGTTGGAGGATGCTGTGAGCTGTGATTGTGCCACTGCACTCTAGGCCGGGCAGCAGAGCGAGACCATGTCTCAAAAAAATTTTTTTTTCAGAATAATAAAAGAATAATAGAAATTACAAAGAAAAAGAAAGACCATAGGAGGAAAAACCTGACAACACAAAATTAAAGGCAGGCCAGGCACGGTGGCTCATGACTGTAACTCCAGCATTTTGGGAGGCTGAGGCGAGAGGATCGCTTGAGCCCAGGAGTTCAAGACCAGACTGGGCAACATGGCAAGACCCCATCTCTGCAAAAAATAAGAAAAACAAGCCAGGCGTGGTGGCACGCACCTATAGTCCCAGCTACTCAGGAGGCTGAGGCAGGAGACTTGCGCCACTGTACTCCAGCCTCGGTGACACAGCTAGACCCCACCTCTTTAAAAAAAAAAAAGGCAAACAGACTGGAAAAATATTTGCAGCAAATGTAACAAAGGATTATAACATCTTTAATACAGAAAACATATATATCTTGCTAAGTAGAACACTAAGATTCTAAGAGGTTAAAAAGAAAACCAAAAAATTTTCAAATAAAAAAATGCCATTAGAACATATGGGAAAATATTTTACCTCTTAGCTAACAAAGAGATAAATACAAAAGCGAACACGGTCCACGGCACTGGGCGGGGGCCGGGAGAGAAAGGCAAGTGACCTCTTTGGTAAGCAGTTTAGTCACACATACTAAAATCTTTCTAATGATCATAATATCATCTTTGACCTAATAATTACATACCTGGAAATAAATCCTAAGGAAATCACAAACAGAAAAAGTTTTAGCTGATAGAAGTTCGTCACAGCTCGACTTATGCCACGGCGAACGAATTAAGAAATGCATGTTACGGCCACTGAATAAATGTTCCTGTCAGTAAAGTAATGTCTCGTTACACTACGTGAAAACAGCGGGACACAAACTCATTTGTAATGGCTCTAACTGTGAAAAACGGGCTTTAAAAAACTCCTTAGGACAGGACGGGCACACATCAGCAGGTGAACAGGCAGTGGGGCTTTGAGTAACATTTTTCTATTTTCCAAATTATTTTTAATGAATATGTATTACTGTGCCACTTTTAAAATGGTGTTTTAAAAACCCGAAGGATGTGGCGATGCACACAGATCAGTACTCTGTGATGCTGTATTCCTCTGTGACTCAAATACGACGGACACCACCAGAACTGAGCACACACACATCTTGTGCTCTTACTGTCAAAACTACTGGGTCTCCACGAAGGCAAAGGGAGCTTTGGTCTGTATTTATTTCTAAAGATAATATAGAAAATAACAACAAATATCGCTGCTGCCACCAGCCTCCTATGCACCAGGCATTGTTCTAGGATCTTCTGTGTATTAATTTTTTTTTTTTTTTTTT
>NW_012155363.1:273759-309436 GCF_000956105.1 Propithecus coquereli
CTGCAGTTCATGCCCAGGTTCCTTTGCACTCACATGGCTGCAGTACAGCCGGAGCTAAATTCCCAGACGCAGACGCAGAGCTGCTGGCTCACCCTTTTCAGCAGCTATCATCAGATTACTCTGCAATGAATGCACCTGCTCCCCGCCCACCCTCCCCAACACCCTCATCTGCCCTCCGGCCGTGCGGTCAGCAGGGTTTTGGGGAACTGTGTCGCAGGCCCCGCCAGCAGCCCCTCACCCGCAGTAGAAGACAGCCTTCTGCCACGCGCGCAGCCGGTCCGCCTTCTCTGCCGCCTTGTTTGCAAACTCCACGAACTGGCAGCAGAAGGGCGCCTCACACAGCAGCAGGACAAAGGCGTTCATGCTGGAGGGGCGAGAGACAGCAGAGACTGAGGATCCTGGGAGAGTGAGGGTGGCCCCCCAGAGCCAAGAGGAGTGCCACCCTCCTTCCCCGGCCCCTCCTCCTCCAGGAAGCCGCCCCAGCTCCAGGGTGCCTGCTTCTCCCCTCCAAGAGCCTCTGCTGAACACCTGGCCTGTCCCCGGCGCTCCCACAGGCCTGTCTCCCCAGCTCAGCTGAACACTCCCAGGGGACAGAGCCTGGGTTTGCGCTTCCTGTTAGCCTCTTCCCTCCTGTGTGACACGGAGGAAAGAAGCCCCCAGCAGGGCGTTGCTCCAAGCGCTCAGCGGCTCTGCTGGCAATCAGTAGTGTCGCCCGCCAGTCTGGAAGGCTGCCCCCAAGGAAAGGCAGAGAGCCGGAGCCAGCAAGTCCAGCCGCGAGGGCTGACTGCCCGAGCTGGGGAGGAAGGCACTCAGCAAGCCCTCTGCCCAGGCCCCGTGTTGGGCTGGGGACAGCTACTGGTGATTCAAGGCGACTGTGCCAGTCTCTGTGTTGCCTACGGGTGGGTAACAGTTACCTGACGCTGGGCCGGTCAAACGCACCAGGCCCTTCCATCTGCCCCCAAGCCTGGGAGGAAGGTGCTGTCTTTACCCGTTTAACCAACGGAACAAAGCTCGGGCTGCCCAAGAGCCCGCCCAAGCCCCAAGCAGGAACGCCAGGCCTCCAAACGCAACTCGGCTCGTGCTGGCCCACCCTCCCCCACGGACCCGGCCAGTCTTGGACTCCACCCCTGAACCCTGGCCCGCTGCCTCTGGCCAGCACAGGCCTTGGGGCCCTACCACAGCAAGCCCCCAAGTCCCTCTACTGGCCTGAGGTTCCTCAGGGTGGGACCTGCATCTCGTCCACCTCTGCACCACCTGAGCACACTACAAATTCTTGGCGCACAGACACCTCCCACGCACCTCAAGGGGCTCCCATCGGCCATAGCTGCACTGGCCTGCCCTCACCCACCCGCCCTCCCAGTGGGATGGAGCTACCCCTGCAGGAGTGCGCCAGGACTCCTCCGAGGGTGTGCTGACCGCTGGTTCCGTGCCGACTCTGACCCGCCTCTCCCGTCCACCTCTGGCTGGCTCACCCCACCTGCCCCTCAGCCAGCCCCAGTGGCCAGTCTCCCGTGCCACAGCCCTGGGAGCCCCCAGAGGGCAAAGGCCCCATTGCAGTGGGCTTGGTGTCCACACATGGGACTCAGTGGACACTCAGGCAACGTCTGTGGCCTCCGCCCTGCACCTGATAAAGGCCTGGGCAGCATTTCCTGGCCCTGACCCCTCGGAGGCAACCTGGGCAAGGCGGGAGCACGAAGGAGAAGACCCACACCTCGGCCGGAAACCCAGCGCCCCGGACCCCGCAGGCAGGACAGCCACGCGCTACTCACATCATCCACACGCCAGCCGCGATGTTCAGAGGGTGGATAGTGATGCAGTTGAAGAGGCCAGAGACCGCACAGGCTTGAAAGCAAGAGACAGGGGCGGGAATGAGCAGGGAGGAGGGAGAGGCCTGCGGGGAAGGCCGCCCAGGGAGGTGGCTTGAGAAATCTGGAGCGTCCCTTCGGATGCCCAGCACCCAGTTCTTCTCGTAGCACCCAGAGGTCCCCTGTCTTCTGAGACAGACGAGGCCACATAACTGCTCACAGGTAAGGACAAGACTCAAGAGACGTGAGGTGACTTGCCCCAGGCCCCCAGCAAGGTGGTGGTCAGGCTGCAGGTGGCTCTTGGAGCTTGGGAGGCCACGAGGGCATCTCGCCCTCCCTCCATTCCAAGGCACAAAGGAGCTGGCCCTCTGACCCCAGCTGCACAACACCCAAAGGGTGGTTAGGAATAAAGAGAGAATGTCTCACAAGGGTACTCAGTCCTCAGTAAGTGCCACTTGTCACCATTCACAGGGCTGGCCACACAAGAAGTCCTCTGACTCGGAAAACGTGGCTTGGATTTTGGAACAGAGACAGAAACCAGGTAAGACAGAGTGACCTTGGGCACGTTCTCTTCATCTTTCTGGGCGGCTTTCCCCTCTGTACGTGGGCAAGTCCCACAGCCCAGCCCACCCGCCGCTGCAATACCAAAGGGCCCTAAGGGACATGATGTGTCCTCTTCTACCCCAGATGGTGGCTTTGCTGACACCCAAGTGTGGCACCTTGACCTTCCTCCAGTCCCAACCACACCGGCCCCCTCCTGCACCTGCAGCCTACAGCCGGCTTCACAAGAACCCCAGGGGCCCGGGAGGCAGTTCCAGGGAGCCGGCAGTGGGGCAGTGGGGGAAGCTGCGCCCTGCAAGGCAGCAACAGCCACCGCTCATTAAACTTGCAGTAGCTCCTCTGCACCCGATCCTCTGACACGGGCCAGGAATTCTGCCGTTTTCCCGTGTAACCCTACGCAGGCAGCAGGCGACGGGAGGAAACCGGATGAAGTGAGCCCAAGATGCAGTGGGACTGCCCTGTGTGCCCCCAAGGTCTCCTTCTAAAAGCCAGGACTCAGGCCGGGCGCGGTGGCTCACGCCTGTAATCCTAGCACTGTGGGAGGCCGAGGCGGGCGGATTGTTTGAGCTCAGGAGTTCGAGACCAGCCTGAGCAAGACCGAGATCCCGTCTCTACTAAGAAGAGAAAGAAATTAATCGGACAACTAAAAATATACAGAAAAAATTAGCCGGGCATGGTGGTGCATGCCTGTAGTCCCAGCTACTCGGGAGGCTGAGGCAGTAGGATCACTTGAGCCCAGGAGTGTGAGGTTGCTATGAGCTAGGATGATGCCACGGCACTCACTCTAGCCCGGGCAACAAAAAAAAAAAAAAAAAAAGCCAGGACTCAAACGTGGCACCTATCCTCTGCACATCCTTAGGAACACAGGCCTTCAGACGGCAAGGTTCCCCTGAGCCACAGACCGCGGGGGACCGTCTGCCCCGGCACAGTGCCCAGTGGACAGCAGGGCTTCTCCCTGCGAGTCAGCCGTGCCTGGCCTCACCTGACAGCGCCTGCCTTCCCGCTGCGGTCAGCAGGCCGCTTCCAGCTCCAAGCCCACCCTCCCTGTCCTTCCCACAGCCAGCCTTGGGGGAGGACCAGGTCTCAGCCCAGCCTAGCAGGACTCCAGCCAGGCGTCCTTTAACAACAAAGGACTTGGGATGTCCACTCAGGGGTCTCAATGCTGGCATCTTCCACGTGAGGGGAGTGTCACCGTGCAATCATCTGCCTCCAGATGCTCTCAGGACCCAAGGGAAAGGCCAAAGGAGGCCTTTGCCACTCCAAAGGAGGGCAACCTGACCCAGGCCCTGTTTGAATTCCTGTTGCATCTCTAAAACACCTACATTCTACCTTGTATATAATATTTGGTATTCACATAACTATGTCCCCAATCTGCAGGTGAAACTGACAATTCGGGGCAATGTCCTAAGTTTAGCTTCTCCCAAAGCTGCATCTACCTGCAGCCCCCACACAGCACCGTGCACTCCTGGGGCAGGCACAGGTGCCCCCTTGCAAAAGCACAGACTAGGTGGGATTCCAGGGTTAACCTGGGGTCAGCAGGGTCACTGACCAAGATGGAGGGAGGGTGGTGGCCTACAGGCCAGTGAGGACCTTTCCTTTCTCCGCCACTGACCACCGTCACCCCTCAGCACCACCCACCCTAATCCCTAAGGCCCGACCTCGAGCCCACCAGTCTCTCCTGCAGAGTCGAACAGGTGCTTGCTCTGAACAGCAGCGACAGGGACTCAGGCCGGCCTCACCTCTGCCTCTGGATGAGGGCACACCTTGCCAGACAGCACACTCCTAACACGCACCATGCTGTCTGAACCTCCTTCCGCCGTCCACCCGCCTGGCAAGACTGTGGGACTCGAAGGTGACCCTGAGAGGAGGTCCCTCCTGGCAGGAGAGCTGGTGGGGTCTGCCCTGCCCAGACCCCAGGCCGTGCCAGGCAGGCTCTGTTTAATCCCTGCAGACTTCCCCAACAGACATTCCCTTTCTAAGGCCTTGCACCCTACCCTCTCCTCCCACATCATTCACACAATTTATATTTGCCTCTGGGAGGCCAGCCATGTGATCTTTATTTCACGTCTGTGGCATTACGGTCCCCAACCCCTGGGCCACGGCACAGCACCGGTCGTGGCTTGTTAGGAGTCCACCGGCATCCCCGCCCGAGCTTCACCCCCACCCCTGTCCGTGGAAACACTGTCTCCTATGAAACCGGTCCCCGTGCCGCAAAGGCTGGGGACCGCGGCGGTGGCAGATCTGCCTTCCTCACGTCCTTGGGCTCGTGTGGGAAGAGGCCGGCTTCCCGGAAGCCTGGTCCTGCACGGTCCGGCGGCTCGGAGGGAGGGAGCGCCTGAGCGCCGGGGCAGCGACGAGGGCCCGGGCAGAGGCCACCGCCCGCAGCTCCCCGCCCCGGACATTCGGGAAGCCTCCTGCCCCGACCAGACCCGTCCCCGCCCGGCTTACAGACGGTCCCCGTCCAGAGGCCAGGCAAGCCACCGCCCGCCCGCGCTCCACGCCACAGGTGGCACACAACGAGCGGGCTGAGCACGCGCCCCGCGTCCGGAACCCGCGCGGCCCGCACGTGCGCGCCGCTAACCGCAGCCTCAGAGGGGCCTGGTGCGGGGCCGGCGCTGCGCTCCCCGGGGACCCGGCTCCCTCCCGGGGTTCCCGGAACCGCCAGCCCAGTGGGGCACCGAGGCGCCCGGCCAGGGCCGCAACCATGGCAACCCAAGACGCCGGCCCCGCCCCGCCCCGCCCAGCTGGCCTCCCACGCCCCGCAGACCCCGGCCAGCTGGGGGCCTGCGGGGCGCGCATGCGCGGCGGACCGGCCCCTGCCGGCCGGGTACTCACAGACGGCCCCCAGCACCCCCGACAAGCGACACAGCCAGCGGTACCACCACGTCATGCCCTCCTCCTGCGCGGGTGGCGCGGAGCTGGCGGACGCCGCAGCCGCCCCGGCCGAGCCGCTCATGGTGCCGCGGTCCGGCGCCGCCCGCGGCCTTCACAAAGGGCTCCGGAGCCGGCCGCGTCGACGCCGGCGCGCGGCCTTGTGGGAGAGGCGGGTATTAGCATAGGGGCGGGCTCGCGGGCCGGCGCTCATTAGCATAGGGGGCGGGGCTCCGCAGGGCCGTGTTGACCGCGCACCCTTCGCCTCTCCTCCTTCCCGGGCCCGCTCACGTCGGGGCATAGCCGACGGCGCAGGCGTCCCCGCCCTGCCGCTGTGGGTTTTCAGCCGGGCTGGGAAAGGTCATGGAAAGAAAACGCAGCCGAGGTACACATTTCCTTTATTGTGCCCGAAGGCTGGGAGTGCCTTTCCAGAGTCTCCAGCCCCGCCCCCAGCCTTCTGGACGCCGGAGAAGACCCTAAGACTGGAGCAAGTCAGAGTTGGAAAGCAGAGGCCAGTGGTCACCCCTCCAGGGCTGGCCAGACGCCTAGGAAGTGCTCAGTACATGTCGGTCCCGCCGTTCCCTCCCAGGACTGGGGTAGCTGCGGATGTGCTGGAAGGGAAGCTAGGGCCGCTTGTGCTGGTCCCGCGCCCGCGGTTGGAGGGCCCAGTACTGGCCCTGCAGGCTGGCCCGCGCCTCCAGGAAGCCCTGGCTGAACTCCATCTCCGCCTGGCTGCCCTCCGACTCCCAGTAGAACACCTGCTGCCCGTGGAACGTTGTGGTCTTCAGGCTGTGGGTGTCCCGGATCTGAGAGGAACGGCCGGCAGGTGATAATCAGCCAGCGGTCATGGAAGCCGTGACCTGCAGGGTCTCAGCATTCTGGATGCTCGCAAGAGCCCAACGGGAGGAGACTTATCCAACCCAGAACTCTGAGCTCAGGGGTTACGTCGCCCCCCAAGGACACAGAGCCAGGGTGCCAGAGTGGGGATTTGAGCCAGATCTGTCTGATTCCAGAGGCCGGGCTGCCTCCCCTGGGGCGGGCTCCCGGGCAGTTCTCCCAGGACACACAAAACCCGAGGGGGAGCCGCTCTTCTGGCAAAGTTATATCGGCTGTAAAACTGCTTCAGCCCCAGTTAACGGGCAGTCTACATCGGGAAAGTTCTATTTCGCTTTTGCAGTAGCTCAATAAACATTCGTTGGTGACTACGTGGAGGAAAGTCCATTCCCCCATTCTTTCATTAGTGATTTTTAGGGTTTTGGTCTAAAATAAACTAAAAACGTCCCCTAGCCCAGCAATCCCTGTCCCATGGCAAAAGCCAGCGCACTTCTGTGCCCACCCTGGTGGCCTCACCAAGATGTAGCTGGCATTGGCTCCTTCGGTCCCAGTGCCCATGTCCATGGCCAGGGCGTGGATGGCAATCCGGGCCTGGGGGGCCACGTCGATGAAGAGCCGGCAGCCCCCTGGGTTCCTCCTGTCTGGACTCAGAGAGGGGCTCACGATTTCACCCCGGGGTCCAAAGAGCTGCCTGTCACATTCTGCAGGGGACGGCAGGTGGGTGGGCTGGGTGTGGGCCACCTCAGGGACACAGGAGCCCAGACTGACTGCTGATGCCAGAGGCCAGGGCAGCTCAGCTTACGGCCGGGACAGTATGGTGCTGTGGTCGATACGGGGGCTCCCAGGTAGAAGCCCCCCCGAACCCCACCTCTACCCCTTCCTGGCCTGGTGACTTTAGGCAAAGGCCTTAAATGCTGAGTTTCAGTTCCTTCCTCTGTAATTGAAGGGAACCGTGGCACGCACCGGGCAGGGGAGTTTTTAGAAGGACTCAATGAAGTCACGCCTGCAAAGTGCTTGACACGGAACCAGGCACCAAGGATGGGTTCCAGCCATGTCAGCCATCCCCGTCACTAGAGGTCCACTCGAGCCCCCCTGCTGTCCCTCCTAACCTCCCTCGAGGCAGGTGCCTGCTTGTGGGGCAGCCGGGGAGCAGCAGTACAATGACGGGGGCTCTTGCCCTCCGGCAACACCCAGCAGCACCCGTGTGCTTGGCATGTGTGTGGAGCAACGGCCCATGGGATAGGGTGGGGATGTGGACCGAGTCCCGCGCCCACCCATCTTGCAGCACAACCCTGAGAGGAAGGGATGTAGCATTCATCTCGGGGCCTCATCTTGACCACACGTGCGGACCAACACTGGCCGCCTCCAGGCTCCTCCCATCCCAGTCAGCTCCCCTGGTGTCTTGCCCACTGTCCCTGACAGCACCCAGCCACCCCCCGCCTGGCCTGGGCTGCCCTGCGGGAGGTGGAGGGTGCGACGGCTCGCTACCTCTGTGGACGGCTCCCGGGGCAGGCCAGCTCCGGTACCGCAGCACCACTCCGCCTGCCCGCCTCGCACGGCGCTGCCTCACCAGCAGCGTGTTGGTGTTGGGGCTGAAGGTCTCGCCAGACAGCCTGGTGCACGACTTCCTCCACGTGAGCCGGCCCCAAAGCAGCAGCGTCTCCCCTGGAAGCGGCAGTGTGGTGAGGCGCCAGCACCCAGGGCAGCAGGAGGTGGCTCCAGGGCGACTGACCCACGACGGAGTCCCGACTCTCCCGTTGCTGCCTCTCCCACTCACTAATCTCTCAGTTTCGTCATCCGTAAAATGGGGATCACCATGCCCCATCATGAGGGGGGCCGGCACGCTGCGGTCATGCTGGCGCCTGGCAGGGCCCATCACTGCAGCAGCGGCCTGTGTGGCCCTGGACATACCTGCGCTGCAGTTGAGGGAACTCTCGAGGATTTGGAGGGTCACCACCTCCCCCAGGGGCCGCCCGATGGCCACCGCACAGTCGGCCTGCCCCAAGCCTCGCATGTCAATGGTCCCGGCTGGCTCAAGGTGCTGCCCGCCGCAGGCACCTGGAAAGGCAGCAGGAGCACAGGTGAGCAGAGCATGCAGCTTCCCAGCAGGACGGCGCTGGGGCTTTCCGTGCTGAGGAAGGAGACTTGCGGCGTGGACCACATCCTCCTAGGCCCAGCTGGAAGCATTCTCAGGTCGGGGGCCTGCGTGGGTCAGAGGGTCGGCATCAAGCACAGAGCCGCGTGCAGATGCCCCAGCAGGGGGGCAGCGCGTAGGGCAGTGCATGGCTTTGGGTCACTCGGACACGGGTTTCCGACTCTGAAGCCTTCCAGTCACTTCACCTTGATGATGAGAGTGACTTTCCCTTTGCCAGGTAGGAAGTGGGCCAGCCCTGAGCCTGGCCTCCAAGGCACATCCCTTCAGCCCACTGCGTGCATCCCACGGGACCAAGTGCCTGTCCCAGCTCCCTCCGGCGGAGATGCCTTTGCCCGCCCCTCCCGCGGACAGCCTCCCGACAGAAAGGAGGAAGGAACGTAACTGGGCCACGCTGGGCTTTCCCGCCGACTGGGCAGGAGCCGCAGGGTCTGGGGAGCTGGGGAGAGGAGGTGGGCCTGGAGCTGGGGCCCCTCCAGGGAAGCAGCAGCAGCAGGACGTGGCACCATGGTCTGGCCCAGGGCAGCAGCTTCCCCACGGAGCGCTGAGCTGGGTGTCCCCACCGCTGCACAGGGCCCGGCCCAGCAGCCCCGAAGGGTCACTGGCTTGGGCAGATGCTGGCAGAAGTTTGCTGGCACAGGCGCCCCGGCTCGGGGTCCAAGGCAGGTGTCCTGCCGGCGCTGGATGCCATCCCCGCAGGAGACGGAGCACTGCAAGAGAGGGAAGGCGTCACGGTTGACCCTGCCGGAGGATGACCACAGGCCAGGCATGATCCCATGTGTAACCTTTGCACCACCTGGGAGGCAGGCAAGTGTCCCCATTCCACAGAGGCAGAAACTGAGGTTGAGAGGTAACCCTGCATGGGTCACCCTCTAACCGTCACCACTGAAGCCTCTCTGCCTCTCCTGGCCACAGCACAGAGGCCAGGCTCTCCGTGGTGGGACCCTCTCCTTCCACACTATCTGTCACTGCCCACCCAGCTCTCATCCCCATCGGGCCAGATGCCCAGGTCCTTGTGACAGAGGTGGGCGGTGGCCGCAGAGCAGGCCTCAGGGCTGCGGCTCGTCTCTGTCTGCTGCACCCCTGTGCCCCGCCCCACTGTGCGTGAGCCCCTCCAGCCACGCTTACCTCTGTCCAGGTGCTGACGTGCCACCGGTAGGCACAGTCATCAACAAGGCAGGGGACGCTGGCCTGGGGCCGCACCAGAGCTGCACAGGCCGCCTCGTCCACCTCCGTGTCCTGGCCTCGGTCCAGCTGCACGCAGGCCACCAAGCGCCTAGCAGTGCCGAGGCCACAGCTGGCTGAGCAGGGGCCAAGCGCCATGACTTTCCACCTGCAGGAGGAGACCCAGAGAGGCTCCCTGCCTAAGTGGCCTCAGACGGTGCCCGGGCCGGCCTCCGGCCCCCGTCCGCTCACAGGGCCGCTGGCACAGGATGCTTCCGAAAGGCTCTGCAGGAAAGAGACCGCTTTCCCCTTAGCTGGGGTCTCCCCTTCGTCCACTCTATCACATAGCACCTGCTGACACCCACAGAGCCACCTGGGTGCCCCAGGGTAACGGAAATCAGATCTGCCGCCAGAGAGTTGTAAAACCGTCAGTGCTGCTGAGGATCAGCTGTGGTCATTCCCTACGTAATAGTGCGGGCATTTGTCAGAGCCCTGCTGGAACCCAGGCTGGTGACACTTCCCTGCCCTCTTGCCCGTGCGGTGCTGTCTCTCAAAGCCGTGCCTTCTGTGGGCCTGGGCAGTGACCCGAACCAAGCCCACCCCTCTCGGCACCACTGACGTTTGGGACCGGGTGATTCTGTGTCACGGGGCTGTCCCGTGTAGGGTAGGGCATTCAGCGGCACCCAGCCTCTGCTCACTGGAGGCCAGGAGCAAGTCCCCCTCCCCAGTTGTGACAATTAAATTCTCTCCAGGAGCGGCCAGTGTCCCCGGGGAGGCAAAATCGCCCCTGGTTGAGAACCACTGCCCTAGAAGGAAGACAGAGAGAGGAACGAGGAAACAGCCGTGTGGCAATGACACGGGGACAACACAAGGAGCGGAGCCACGTTGCCCCCAGCCTGGGGAGGGGCCTCCAGAGAAGACCGCAGGCAGCAGGAAGCTAAGGCAGGAGGATCCCTGGAATGTTCCAGAGCAATGAGAAGGCCAGTGGCTACAGCAACGTCCAGGGGTATCCGGGGCTCATGTGCATACGTAATTCTCATAAAATCCCGCGTCACCTCTAAATATGACATGGAAAAATCAATGGGTGCCTAGCCAGGCACTTTAGCACGAGCAAAGAAATCAAGACACACTGTGCTCTGTATGTGACGCGGACTGCAGAGCTACAGAATGTCAACAATTCGACGTGGGGAGGGGACAGCTCGGGAAAAACCCGGAGTCTGGCAGAAAGCCGAGAGCTAGACTGCAGCGCACACCAGGGTCAGGCGCGACACGGGGTCCATCTGCGGGAAACGGGATCATCCAACAATCACTGCTAGTTAGCGATTTGGGAAGAAAACGTTTGGTCTCTGCTCTGAAATGTCTCCAGATAAGTCACAGATGAGTTAAGGGTTTAAATTTAAACGAACTGTTTTCTGTAGTGGTGGATTTATGTGAAACTTAGGAGACAGGAGGACACCTGGCAACGTAGTCCTAGCTATTGAATCTGGGTGGGGGGACATGGTGGAGGTTTCTGTACGATGCAGAAAAGCATTTCACAATCAAAACTGCAAAAAGAACCATGAAAGAATTGTGAAGGAGGTAGGAGAATACTCCCCCACGCTCTGGCCCCCACGGGCTCAAGCACTGTTCTGTGCTGTGTCCCTGCTGGGCCCCTCTCCCCGTGGCGAGAGCTGGCGCTCACACCCTCAGGCCCCGCGTGGCCCCCACAGCACACCCAGCCTGGGGGTGCTGGCACTTCCCCCTCACCTCACACAGCACAGCCTGCCACCTGTCCTGTTCCCGACAGGCTGTCACCTGGGCCGCTGAGCTGCCCTTTGGTCCCCGAAGCACGTGGCCTGGCATGGGTCCACCCCAGGAGTGCCCCTCCCGCCATGTCACCAGCCCACTCACCTGGGTGGGCAGGGCTCCAGGCTGCAGGCCTCCTGGGGCTCTGGGCGAGGCAGCCCCTGGCACTGGGCTTCTGGCAGGATCTCCTCGGCACTGTCCTCCCCCTGGGCCCGGGCACAATACAGGGTCCTCCGCACGACCCCGCCCCCACAGCTCACGCTGCAGGTTGCCAGCTTGTACCGCCACCTGGGGCAAACCGGAGTCAGGGCGGCCACACGGCTGCGGCCTGGGAACCCAGAGGAGCCAGGTCTCCCCTCATCTCCCCAGACCGGGAAGAGACAGGAGGCCAGGAAGGGCCAGAAGTTCTCCCTCTGAGGGTCCCCCTTACATCCCCACCGAGAGGCTCATCGCGGAGGACAAAGAGCATTCAGACAGATCCATTTTATAGACAGGGAAGCTGAGGGCCAGCAGCAGATGTGTCCAAGAGGCAGCGGGCGGAGGTCAGGGCGCCCACAGCCCCGCAGAGCTGTCTGCCCCTAGTAGGAGTCCCTGCAGCAGCAGCGCCCAGCCCTCCAGCCGCCTTCCGTCACACCAAACGCCACCCGTCAGACTGCGCGCCACCGTCTGTCTGATTTGTGGTCCATCCCCACCTTGCCCCCGACGTCAGCTCCAGAGGGCAGGGACATTTGTCTGCCCTGTCATCTGCTGTGTCCCCCAGCTGCAGAACAGCGCCTGGGCATAGGCGCTCGGTGAAGAGCAGGTGATGAGTAAATGCCCCATCAACCCCGTGGGCCCGGCAGCCCGCATCCCGTGCAACGCCCTTTACACGCAGGACCATCTCATTCAACCCACACGGCCTTCCGGGGGCACCACTCCTGCAGTGAGGACACAGGGTCAGGAGGATGGGCTTGGAGGTGAGGGCAGAGCCAGGGTGCAGACCTAGGACCACCTGGCAGGGCAGGGCTCTGGGCTGCAGTCCTCCAGGGGGGCGGGCTGGGGCAGTGGCCAGCACTTGGAGTGGGACAGGGGGACAGGGCAACACATAGCCAGTGGCACCCCCCCACCCTGCAGGTCACCAGGCACAGTGCTGAGGCCCGGTCTCCCACATGCAGGGGGAAGGCCAGTGGCCCATAGGAGGCTGCCCCGGAGGTCAGGCTGCCTCCCCTGCACAGCCCTGCTCCCCGCACTCACCGAGCAGGGCACGGGACAGCAAGGCAGACCTCCCGCCGGCTCCCGGGCTTGCTTGCCGGGTCACACAGCTCCTCCTGCACAGGCACCCTGAGGGTGGAGTCTGTGCACAGGACACGCAGCTCCATCAGGCCTGCAGGGAGGAAGCAGGGACCCCCACACCCCAAGAGATGGGCTCAGCAGACGGCAGGCGCCGGCTTGCTGGACAGCTCTAGCAGATAGGGCACGCGGGTTTGAGTCCACCTTGCAGAGTCATTCGAGATTTTAAAAGGGGAGATATGAAATGCCTGGCACATAGTAGGTGCTCAAGAAATGGTAGCTGCTATTGTTTATCGAGAGGCATTATAAGAATTATGATATGAAAATCTTTGACTGTGTTTATTACAGAGATGTGATTAGGACCAGTTTCCTCAAATCTCTCCTTTAGGAGTATTCTCAAAAGAAATCTCTTTCTGGTCTTTGTTCTAAACAGGCTGAAATTCTACTGAGCAAGTAGTTAGGGTTTTAGTTAAGAACACTCCGTGTCTTCTCACATGAGCCATTGGTGGCTACTATCAAATCACGGACAGCGAGTGTCCGCGAGGACGTGGAGAACTGGAGCCTCGCGTGCTGCGGCGGGAGTGCGAACGGCGCGGCCGCCGCAGGAAGTGTAGGGGTCCCTCAGCCCCTCCGACAGCGTGGAGCTACCGTGGGATCTGCTGGGCCACTTCGGGGTACATGCCCAAAGAACCATCCAACCCGAGAACGCCGGGCGAGCGAGAGCACTGAAAGCAGGACCTCAAACAGTGTTTGTGCACCGTGTTCACAGCGGCACTGCGCACGGCAGCCGAAACGCGGGCGCCACGCGTCCCTCCGTGAGTGGGCGGATAGCAAGCGTGCTGTGACACACACCTGCCACGGGATTTAGGAAGCTTTAAGGAGAAGGACAATCGGGCACGTGCCACAACATGGACCAACTCTGAGGACATTGTGCTCAGTGAAGTAAGGTAGACACGGAAGGACAGAGGCTGCAGGATTCCACTCGCGTGAGGTCCTCAGAGCCATCACCTTCGTTGAAACAGAAAGTGAAAGGGAGGGTGACAGGGGCTGGGAGATGGGGACGGGAGTCGGTGTTTCACGGGCACACGCATCAGTTTGGGAAGATGAGAAAGTTCTGGGAATGTGCTTAGTGCCACTGAGCGGTACCCTTGGAAGTGGAGAATGGAGATGGTAGCTTTTCTGATGTGTGTATTTTACCACAATAAAAAAATTGAAAAACACAAGGACACTACGTGTCTTAAAGCTAACGTGGTTTCTCCGCTCAGGTCGTCGGTTTGGGGCCCACCTCGCAGCTCTGCTGGGCCATCAGGAATACGCCCTCGGTGCCAACGCTGCCCGGTGTGACCGTGTTGTCCTATCTTTTCAGCCAGTCAATGGCCACATTTAAAGTGGCTGCCAGACACTTTGCCCCAGCCTCCTTGTATATTACCTCATGCTCTTATGGTGTTTGGATTTTAAGCCACTCAAATGCTTTTTAGAACTAGGCAAAATGCAGGTAGATAAGAGAGTTAACAGTGAGTGCTGGTCCTCCCTCACCTCGCCCGCAGGAGACGGAGCAGGGCCCCGCCAGAGGGGTCCACACGTGGGCAGCGCGAGCCTCCGGCCTGGCACTGCCCGATGGCGAGGGAGCCTCTTCCCCCGGAGAGTCGGCACCCAGCTGCAGGGAGGAAGCAATGAGTGGGGGTCCGGGATGCCCACTTCCAGACCCTGAGCACCCCCTCTCCTGATCTTTTCAGGAGGGAGCAGGAAGTGGTACCGGACTTGCCTCCTGGCCTTCGCCACACGCCCCACCTTGGCCCGTGCAGGCCCCGCATCAGCGCGCGTGCACCATGGGCTAGGGCAGAGGGCCGGTGGTCGGGACTGGGGTTTGCAAGCACGGGTGGCCCTGCAGTCCCCACCAGCCACACGGGGCGAGGGCTGGCCAGCACCCTGGCCTAAGAGCAAGGCTGGATTAATCTCTTCCTCAGATGCTTCCAGCAGGGTGTGTATTCCCTCAGCCTGGCTTGCACGGGAGCATCCCAAGAGCGCTCTGTCTCTGAGTTTACCCTCTGCCCGGGCTGGCCCTCAGACAGCAGCCTGCAGAAGGATGCCGTTCTACTCTGGCCTGCAGGACACTGGCAAACGGTGCCCCTCTTTCTCCCAGCCAGATAAGGACCCAACAGCCCGGCCACCCTCGTGCCAGGGCACTCACCTCAACAACAGGCGCCCTCTCTCCTGTGGAGCCGGGACCCGCGGTCACTGGAGCCTCCAAGCCATCCACCCCCTGCACACACGTCGCGTTCTTCGAGGCCAGGCCTGCTCCACCGGTCGATGAGCATGGGCCAGGGGCTGACGTCTCCCACCTGAGGACAGCACAGAACAGTCATCGGCCCTGCCACTGCCACCCAGCTGTAGGTGCAGCCCAGCTCCTAGGGGCAGGGAGGCAGTGAATCTGCCCCGCAATATCCAGGAGCCCAAAAAGGCAAAGCTCAGGGGTATTTCCCCAAGTGCTGGGTTAACTGCCTCGCTCATCGGCCTCCAGGCTCCACTCAGCAGCCCTGCGCTGGGCAGCCAGGCACCCGCCTGCACCCAGAGCAACGGGACAGCCCAGCCCCTGCCCTGCAGACGCAAAGGGACCTCCACCAGACGACCACAGGCTCCCGCACCACGGCGCTGCTAGCGGATTAGCAGGTGCCACGTGGAATCGATTCCGGGCCTGGGGATGGCAAATGGGTCTCAGACGTGTGTCAGCGGGGCTGGGGGGCTGCCTGCAGTGCCACACTCAGGATCCTGAGGCTACATCAGGCCTCAGCAGGAGAGAAGAGAGGGGTGTGCTGTGTCTGCGTGGACAAGAGAGCAGAAAGGGGCCCCGAGCCATGTGTGGGCCACCTGTGGTCTAACCCTCTCCCCACTGGACAGATGACAAGGCTGGAGCCCAGAGAGGGAGGGGACTTGCCCCAGTCACCCGGTCAATTAGTGGCAAGGCAAGGTCACAGCTGCTGTCAATCTGGACAATGAGGGGACAAGAGGTGGCCACCTGGACACCATGGAAAAGTTGGCAGTGGTGACAAAGTGACACCTACTGCTTTACATTGACGGCGTCACCTTGTCCTCATGCCCCGCCATGAGCAGGTCCTCGTCCCCATTTCACAGCAAGGGCTCAGAAGTTCAGAGAAGGAAACGACTGGCCCTGGTCTCCCGGCTGGCAGGCTATCCTGAAGCTGGCACTCAGAGCCCCCAGGCACCTCTGCCCCGCCACGGTGGCGGGGCCCAGCCAGGGGCCTCGGGAAGAGGAGACACTCAGGAGGGGTGGGGCTCAGGGCAGCACAGCCCTGCCAGGGCCCGCCCCACGCCGGCCAGCCCGTGCTCACCCGGTGGGGCAGGGCTGGGAGTTGCAGGGCTCCACCGCCGGGGCAGGCTGCTGGGCCGCTGCTCCGCACCGGGCCGGGGGCAAGGTCTTCAGGAGGCTGCCCTGGGCCTCCACGCAGCGCAGTGGCCGCTCCCGCAGGCCTCCCCCACAGGAGGCGCTGCACGGGCCGAAGGCACCAGCCAGCCAGCTGAGGAGGAGAGGGACAGGGCGTCAGGGCCCTTGCCAGGTCCCCAGGCTGGCTCGGGGGGTTGGGGGGAGGCAGGCAGGGCCGTCCAGCCAACTCTGGCTGGCACTCATCCCCCGGCCTGCGCTGGGCCCTGCGTCCCTCCAGGTGCGGGAACACCAAGCATGTAAGGCCGGCCCAGCCCCTCTAGGCATCCCTGGGCTGCCCTGACAGACACCTGAGCCCAAGGACACCTGTAGAATAGTGCTGGCTGGCGGCTGCCCCAGTCCTGTGCCCAATAAGGATGGCCTGTCCCTAACAGTTTGTCCCTGCTGGGTGACAGCGACGGCCAGAGCTTCCACCACGAGCTCCCCGAGGCTTTCACACCCCCCCCCCGGGGGGCAGGCATCTCCCTCTTTTGACGAGCACCTGAGCTCAAGGGAGGCCGCGGGCTGTCCAGACAAGGTGACATCAGGGATGGGTCACACTGGGCTGACACTGGCACCCTGTCTACCCTGGGTCTCAGTGTCCTCACCTGCAAAACGGGGGCACTCACAGAGCCCCCCTCCCAGGGTCATCAGGACGAGGAACAGCACCTACAGAAGCTGCTCGGCCCAGCCCGCACCCAGGGGCCACGCTGCGGCGAGAGCCAGGAGCCCCAGCAGGCACTCCCCACCCTGGGAGCTGCAAAGGCAGCACCGCACTCACTACGGGGGGCAGGGCGCAGGGACACAGGCCTCTGGCCACGCCGGCGGCCGCGGGCTCCCTTGGCACCGGGCAGCCTCCACCTGCTCCTTCCTGGCCTGGTCCAGGCAGCTGTAGGTCACCCAGCGCAGCCCTGGGAGGGGAGAGGGGGCTAGGCCACCTCCGTGCAGGGGCAAGCCATGCCACGGGCCAGCCTTCCCCAGGCCTCACCTGCCCCACAGCTCACCGAGCAGGGCCCGCGCACGGCGGCCCACGCCCAGGCCTGCTGCAGCTTAGGCTGAAAGTAGGTGAAGGTGATGTCTGGGCGGGTGAGGTCACCATACTCATCGCTGTACCGCCTGTAAACCTGCATGGACAGACGGAGAGCTCCGAGCCTCGTCCAGTGGGCTCCCTGAGGGTCATTGTCACAGCCACCTCCCCCATGAAGCCCCCGGGCTTTCATTCCCCCATCCCTATATTCTTCTGCTCAATAGGCGGTCACCGGCACTGACGGCGCCAGGCTCTGGGGACAGCAGTGGACAGGACACTGAGCCTCAAGGAATTCTCAATGGATTGGGGTGGGGGTAGGTGACAGATAATGACACAGCAATTGGTAGGTTAGGGGACAGGGTATTTGGGGAGCATGGAGAAGTATCCCTAAGTTGACCAGGGTGGCGGACGAGTGGCAGTGGAGGTCAGGAGGTCCTGCAGGCAAAGGGCAGAGGCTGGGGTGTCCTAGCAAGGGGCCCCCGCGAGGGTCTGGGGGTGAGACAGCACAGATGAGCTTCTGGAGAGGAGCTGAAGCCCGTGAGGTCAGCAGGAGGGGACTGGATCCCCGGGGCCTCATGGCCTGGGCTCGGCCCTGAGAACACTGGGAGGTTTCAGCAGGCGCCTGGGCCTGTTCGCACTTCAGGAGGGTAACTGGGTTCTGTGCCCAAGGCCAGCCCAAGAAGGGGCCAGCCTAGAGGCCAGAGCCCAGTGCAAGGTGACATTCAGCACCTGTCCCCACAATGGCCACATCTGGCCACCCACCACAGGCCTCTGTTTGTTAAAATAGGGCTTCTCCGGCTCCCCCGGGGAAGGCCCGATTCAGTGGATCTGCAGAGGGGCCGGTTCTTTAACACACGCTGCAGCCGGCATCCGGAGACTGCGTCCCGGGCACGGGGAACGGGGTGAACTGAGCCGTATGGGAAGGTGGCGGCTTGCTCTGGCCTGGCCCGCACCGCCTGGGGGCCCTGCTGCCTCCGCCAGCTGTGGGGGCAGAGGGTGCTGCTAGGTCGTTGTCGGCAGGGGCCGTGAGGGCCCCTCTCCAGATGTTCTCAGGACAACATCAGCCTACGCCGACTTCTGTCTGCCCTGCAAGTGTGTCCTCAGCAAAGCGCACGTGGGGACACACCCAGGTGCGTACACGTCACTGAGGACACACCAGGCGAAGCCTTCCTGGCTTCCCAGGTGGGAAGCAGTAGGTCTGCACAGAGGCCTGCTCTTGCACCCACGGCCCAGGCGCCCGCTCCCCACCCTGCGCACAACCGCGGGGGTAGGACCCTCCTGGTCACCCCTCCCGGCCGATGCTGCTCCCGGGGCCCCCTCTCACCCGCCCACACTCCAGGGCCCGCTCCCACGGGCTCTGGGCACAGGCGCCGTTTTCTATTGATTTGCGGGACTCTACGCGCCGCGGGGAGCTCAGCGCGGCACTGCGCCTGTCTCAGGGCCCACCACGGAAATGACCCTGAGTGAGCGAATGAGTCAGGGCGTGAGCAGATGGACAAGCCAACAGTCACAGTCACCAGGAGGGCCCCCCGCCAGCCTCCCCCAGCCCTCTGGTGACCTGGATCTCGATGGCCTCCAGGAGGGGTCCCTGAATGCGGATCTCCTCGAGGCGGGGCAGCCGGTCCTCGGTGAGGGCCACGGTGTACTCAACGCGGCTGTCCTCCAGGAGGGAGGGGTAGGTGGTGCTGGGGGAGATGCTCGTCTTCCCGGCCACGACGTAGTGCCCGCCGATCCTCACTGCTGCGAGGGAACGGCCATAAGTCCCGTGCATCGGGGCGCCAACCCTCCTCATACCTGCAGGAGGTGGGCGCCACCCGTTCACAGAGGAGTCCCGGGCTAAGGCAGGGGTGGAGTTGACACCAGGGCCGGGGCGAGGAGGGCCTTCCATGGACAGGACAGAACCCCCACGGCCAGGTCCACGACTCTCCTCCCCAGGGCCCCTGTCCTGGGAGCCGCACGCATCTGACCCCAGAAGACGTCCCACAGCACGGCCTGCACCTCTTTCTAGAACCCAGTGAGGGCCAGGACCTGCTCCCCCGCCAGACACATTCCCATACAGAACTGACAGATGCATTCGGGGCTCCAGGACCCCTGGGCGAGCATCCCCAACCCAGGATACAAAGATCAGGCGTGGGCACTGTAGAAATGCCGCCCCGCTGCGGCCGTGCCCAGAGAGAGGCCTGGTCTTTGCTGCTGGCCTCTGAGAGGGAACACAGGTCACAGCAGAAAGAATGTCTTTGCTCCATGCCAGAAAGGCTGAGCATGTGGTTCAGGACGTGGGCTTTGGGTCACCTAGAGGCTGAGATTATGCACACGCGCCACCGACCCGTCAATCCATCCGTCAATAACGCCTGCGTAATGGAGCCCAGTGAAGACTCTGAACGCCAGCCCGGTGACCGTCCTGGGCCAGCAGAGCCCCGTGTGCGTGGCCACCCGCTGCTGTCAGAAGGGTACCCCGTCCCCAAGACCCTCCCAGATGCCGCCCCAGGTGTCTCTTCCCTTGGGTGACTGTGACCCGCACCCTTCCTCTGCAGTAGGCGCGACCACCAGCCAACAGCGCCCAGTCAGCTCAGGAGTCGCCCAGTCGGTGACCAACCAGGCAGGGTGAGAGATGAGGGCACCCAGGGACCGTCCCTCCGCCTTCACCGTCAGGCTGGCTGGGGGGGACAGCCTCACTCGGCTCACCCAAGTGCGAGAAGAGAGGCCTGCGGTTGGCGACGTACACGCTGGTCAGGCCGGGCGTGACCGTCAGGAAGGTGACGTATTCTAGAAAGAGGCACGGGAAGGATGCGTGGGTCTCACGGTCCCCACATCGCAGCCACAGGGGGCTTCCCGCAGCTGGACAGGGGACAGATGACAATGCCACGGGGCTGCCTCTGGCGCAGGGAGGCCCCTGTCACAGAGGACGGTCAAAACCAGGCTGTGGGGCCACCTGCCGGGTTCTCCAGCACAGCGGGGCGCGCCAGAGGGGCAGGCTCGGGTCCTCTGCTGACCCTGGAAGCACTGCCATCTGCAAAGAACTTCCGACCTCTTGCAAGTAAATCCAAGTCGAGGGTTGTGCACAGACCGCACAAGGCCCACGGTGTTCCTGCGTCGCAGCTACAGGGAGCGACTGTCACCCAGGCACTGTCACCAAGATCAGCCTGCCACCGAAGGGTGGCAGAGCGCAGGAAGCAGAGGCTGAGCAAGCGCTCGGGCCCTGCGGCCTGAGTGGGCTGGGGGGCCCTACCTCTGGCTCTCCCGGCCGTGAAAGAGCCGTTCCGTGGGCTGCAGGTGCTGTTGTCGCCTCCACACACCTGGCACGCATCCCACGCCCGCTGCGAGTCCATCCTGCCATCGCAGCCAAATGCCTGTGCAGGGGGAGGGGCAGAGGGCCATGTCCCTGGAGGGCGCTGGCCTCAGTGAAGGCTCTGGGATACACACAACCACCTGGCAACACGTCTGCAGCACCCGACACCCACGCAGAACGTGAGCTTAGCGGGCTCCAGTGACTTCCCAGGTCACGGTGTGGCCCTTAGCCAGGCTGACTCCGGGTCCGGCCCGTGTGCCCTGCACCACGCCCCAGCAGACCGTACTGCACTGCAGCTCCGCCAGGGCTGGCACCCCCCTCACCTGCCCCCAGGAGCCTTCCCACGGGACAGGCAGGGCTTGGGGCCACCTCCGCCGCCCACACACGCCTACCCTGCAGCTGCCCGACACGCACAGGCTCAGCACCCCGTCCTCCCGAGGGCTGCTGGGCACACACCGCGTCCCGTCCAGGAAGCTGTCTCCACGTCTCATGATGAAGCTCTCACCAATGGCCCAGCACATGTGTCTGCACAGAGCGTCCCCTGACGGGACAGAGTAGACGAGAATTCCTGAAGACAGGAAGGGGACAGGGCGGGCCAAGAAGCCGCCACGGACCCTGCTCGGCTAGCCCTGCCCCGCCTGGCCCAAGTGGGCCCTCACCCCCCCCAGCCCCCTTCACCCTTTGCATGTGGGGCAGGGGTTTCCGTCCCCCCGCCCCTGTCCTGCCTCCTGCGGCAGTAATCAGAATCACAACCTCGTAACTAACGGCACTGACTTATGAGCCCAGCAAGGCCCTCGGCACTTCTCCTGCATCAGCCCCCTGAATCCTTCTAGCTGCCCAGGAGGGAGATACCGCTACCATTTCCACTGCACAGACGGGAAAACCGAGGCTCAGAGATGGGACGTCACTGCCGCAGTAGCGGGACGTCCATGGTCCGCAGGACGCCAGAGCCCAAGCCCAGGCCCTGCTCGGACCAGCACCAGAGTGACAGGCCGACCCCCAGCGGCTCTGCGTGCCCGAGGGTCCCCCAGGCCCCACCTTGGCTGTGCTGGGCGGCGGCGCCCCAGCGGTAGAAGGAGGCGCCGCCCGCGGGGAGGTGCAGCGGCTGGGCGTCGGTCTCGGCGCACTGCTCCGACATGAACTCCTGCTGGCTCTTCTCGCAGGCCTGGCCGGGAGGAGGCAGAGGACAGGCACAGGAGGGGGCCAGGGCAGGGGGTCCTTGTCCCTGGGAGACCCCACAGTGCCGGAGTCAAGGCGTGGGTGTGGCCTCAGCTCGGGGCTGTGCCTCAGTTCCCTGCTCCGTGAACTGGGGTGACAAGAGTGCCAGCCTCTCGCTGACGGGGAAGCCGCAGAGTTTGTAAAGGACACACGGCAGTGAGGAAGAGCACGGCTCTCGGAACCACTGGTGCCCGGCCCCGCGCTTGAGGAAACGGGGAGATCGTGTTACTCGCTGAGCGGGTGTGTTGTTTAGAGAAACTGCGGACGGTCAGGGACACGGGGCTTTGCCAGCAGAGCCTGTGCGGCCTGGCAGGCGCCTGGGCCGTTGTGCCCTGGAGAGATGATCGGAGTCGACCCACTGGGCCGCAACACCGACCATGGCTGCCCTCCACGGAGTCCTGCCACCCCATGTCCCGGTCGAAGAGCCTCCTCTGGAGGCCCGGGGAGGCCTTGTGTCTGCCTGCCGGGTCTCACCACGTGCAGAGCCGTCCCACAACCAGGGCCAGCCCGAACCCAGGGCCACGCACAGCAGGAGGCAGATTTTAACTCAATGTGAAAAAGCGCCTCACGCCAGTGGAGTAGCCGGAATCAAAACATGCAAAGCCGCAAGCGCTGGGGGGTTAGAGGAGAGGCCGGAACCCTCGTGCGTCACTGGTGGAAACGCAAATGGCTCAGGCGCTGAAGAAAATGGTTTGCTGGTTCCTTAAAAAGTTCAAGATAGGCCGGGCGTGGTGGCTCACGCCTGTAATCCTAGCACTCTGGGGGGCCGAGGCGGGTGGATTGTTTGAGCTCAGGAGTTCGAGACTAGCCTGAGCAAGGTGAGACCCCATCTCTACCAAAACTAGAAAGAAATTAATTGGACGGCTAAAAATATATAGAAAAAAAAAACAATTAGCCGGGCATGGTGGCGCATGCCCGTAGTCCCAGCTACTCGGGAGGCTGAGGCAGTAGGATTGCTCGAGCCCAGGAGTGTGAGGTTGCTGTGAGCTAGGCTAATGCCATGGCACTCTAGCCCAGGCAACAGAGTGAGACTCTGTCTCAAAAAAAAAAAAAAAAGTTCAAGATAGAATTACCAGAGGGTCCAGCAATTCCACTCTTAGCTACATTGCCAAAGAACTGAAAACAGGGACTCAGACAAGGACGCGTGCAAGCGCGTTCACAGCAGCACCGCTCACGCCTCCTGGCGCACTCTGCCTCCCAGCAGCTAACAGTGAAAGGCCCCAGCGCCCCTCAGCAGGTGTACGGATGAGCAGGGTGAGGTCCCTCGTGCAGCAGAATGTCATTCGGCCACACAAAGCAGTGAGGCCCTGACACAGGCCGCAACGCGGGTGAGCTTGGAGAACACTCTGCTACGACAGAAACGCCAGACACCAAGGCCACGTGCTGTGCAGCTCCCCCTACACGCAGTACCCCAGCAGGCAAAGCCATGGACAGAGAGAGGTGTGGCGACCGCCGGGGGCAGGGCGGGGGAGACTGGGGCGTGACGGCTTATGGGATGGGGTTTTGCCTGGAGTGATGGAAATGTTTTGGAACCAGACGGACGTGGTGGTCGTGCAACATGGTGAAAGTACTAAATGCCACTGAATCACCCACTTTAAACCGGTCGATCTTACGCTACGTGAATTTCATCTTAGCGTATAAATAAAAGAATCCTGCGCGGTTGCCCAGTGGTGCCCAGTGCTCCAGAGGGACCAGTCTCGTTGCAGAGATGTGCTCTGGGGGGCGAAATGGCACTGGGGGGGGCGGGGGAGGAGGGACCCTGCAGGGTCTCCGCGTCCTAAGTGGGACCATCCTGGTTAAGACACTGTGGTCTCAATGTCCCTCTCAGTGTTCCTGGCGTGAGCCCCAGATGTCACCTGGGCCCTTTGGCTCCTCCAGGGCCCAGCGCAGCCAGCTGCCCCCGCCCGCCCCACCCCGTCCTGGGAAGCAGGCCTACCTGGGTGTTGCACATCTCTGCCTGGAGGTCAGCACCGACGCACGCACGCCCCCCAAAGGCAGGTCTGAGAATGCCCACAAGACAGGAGAGTAAGAGGTGACCACTGCCCCCAACCAGGCAATAGGGTGCAGCCACCCTCCCTGACCAAAGAACAGCACCCCCCAAACGCTACCTGGGGTTATTGCACCGTCGCCTCCGGGTGACCACACCTCCTCCACAGGAGCGGGAGCAAGGACTTAGGGGGCCCCAGCTAGACCAGTGCCCGTGCACTGCCACCACGGGGGGCAGCTCAGGCAGGGAGAGGCAGCGGCCCCTGGAGCACCACTGCAAGGCAAGGATGGCGGCGTCGCCCACCCACAGGGACCTGCCGGCCCACTCGGCGACCCCATCCACAGGGACCCCAGCACACGGGGACCCCCTACACACACACAGGGACCCCCATAGGGACCTCCAATACACACAGGGACCCCCAGCACACACAGAGCCCCCAACACAGAGGGACCCCACCCATTGGGACCCCACATCCACAGGCGTCCCCATGCACACAAGCACCCCACAAGCCCCGTTCTCCTTGGGAGCAAAGGGTATGGCAGAGGTCAGATCACCAACCCAAAGGACAGAGGGAGGGTCTAGCGAGGCCTGGGTGGAGGGAGGGGGACCCTGCCCTGGGCTAGAGCGGGAGAGTGAGGCAGGAAGACAGCATAGGCAACAGGAGGGCTCTGGCCACACTGTCACTTGCAAAAAACCCTCTCTGCAAAATGGGAGTGACAACGAAACCCCTACTTCCAGGGCTGGGGGAGAAGGAAACGGAGATGTAGCAGGGCGCCTGGGAGCGGGCGGTCAATTAACACCGACCCGGGAACAGCGTGGGGCTCCGGGTCCGGCAGGCGGGTCCCCCTCCCACCTGCCGCAGACTCAGAGCAGGCCCTGACTCAGTGACTGTCCTGCCAACCCAGAGGAACCCCCACTTCCAAGCCCTGGAGAGGGGTGGGGTGACTGCAGTCAGCGCGGGGGCACCCTGCTGCCGCCTCTTCTACCCCGACCGGGAGTCACCGGGGGTCCCCCCCACCCCCTCACTTACTACCTACTCTTGCCCCAGGAGTAAGGCAGCCGGGCTAGAGGCGCCCACGTGAAGGCACGTGAGTGTGCACCTCTGACACACACACGCACACACACACGCACACACACACGCACACACGCACATGCACGCGCGAGCTCACTCCGTCTTTGCTCTGACCTTCCCCACGCCACACTCTGTCCCATCCAGGAGGGGGATGAGGCGGCGGCTACAGCTGCTCTGGTCCAGCGGGTCTGTGTGGCAGGAGAGAGCCTGGCACACGTCCTAAGAGGAGGGACGGTGGCCAGCTCAGGGCCACCAGGGCCTGTCAGGCCAGTGTCCAGCCCTAACTGTCCCTCCAGACCACAGGACATACGGACACAGCCAGTACACTCTACGTGGGCGCCGGCGGCCCGGGAGGACAAGGCGCGGCTGACCCGTCCACCAGGAACAGGGACTCCAACCAGACCTTCAGGGGCCCATGGAAATGTTTTAATTGCTCTTAAAATCAGAAGAAAAAAACAACTTCTAGGTCAAAATTAATGTCTAATATATATATAATACTAATAGGCTTGTATTTATAATAACATGTAAAAGTTTCTGCATTTTATAAAAATATAATACCAAAATCTAATCTTTAGTTGTTTTGTGGAGGGAGGGGCCACCGAGGCAAAAGTGCCTGCAGCCCACGAAGGGCCTGTGCAGCCCTGGGACGAAGTCTGTCTTTGGGGCTCCAGCCACACTCCTGCTCTGGATTCCCTTGGGAGGCCACTTCCTCCAGGGAGGCCTCCATGCTGACTCCAGCCCCAGTGGTGGGAAGCCCTTGGCGGCTGTTTGGGATGGCGCCCTTGCTCAGCCAGGAGACCGCGGGCACAGAGGCCCTGCCAGGACCAGCCGCATCATTTGTGGGGCCCAGTCAAACAAAAATGTGGAAGATTTTGTTCAAACTTTTTTAAGAATTTGGAGAGGTGAGGGACAGCATTAAACCAAGCTGACCCCGGCTATGCCGCTGCCACCCCTGGCACTCAGTAGGTCCTCACAGGAGGGGACATGAGCTGGGCAGTGCTGACCAACCAGATGGCCAATCCCGCGCCACCGCCACCCGCAGGCAGACTCACGAGGTCCTCCCTGGCGAAGGTGCAGGCCACAGCCGCGGGGCCGAAGGCAACATGGCACTGCTCGTCAGCGCTGTAGTAGAGGCCGGGCAGCGCCTTCCCCAGCTGCCTCTCGGGTCCCGGTCCGGGTCCAGGCTGCGGCCGTGGCGGGTCCCACAAGCAGTGCGCCCGTCCTGTGCTGGACAAGGCCCTGCCTCAGGCCCCACAGGGACACCGTTAGGCGGGATGGAGCAGTGGGCGCGGGAGGTGTGGGCATTTGGAGAGGTGGCCTCTTGGATGGGGGCACATCCCCCACCAGAAGCCGGCCCTGGGCCCTGGGTGGGTGTGGAGGGGATGGAGGGAGGAATCCGAGGGGATGGAGCAGATGGAGGTGGGGGGACGGGGAGGGCAGAAGAGGGTAAGGGCGGTGGATGTCAGCCGGTGTGGGGCTGGAGGGATGGGTCTGAGGCAAGGGTGGGAGTGGACCCAGGTGGGGGCAGCTCAAGGGTCGGGGCGAATTGAGGGGTGGACACAGGAACGGGGTGGGACGGAGTAGTGGGTGCAGGGAAGTGGGAAAGAATGAGGGGTGGGTGCAGGGCTGGGATGGGAGTGGATGGAGGGGTGGGAGAAGAGGGGCTGAGAAGGGGAGGTGGGGGAGGATGCAGTGGTGGGAAAAAGGAGGGGGTGGGAGGATGGAGTGGTGGGCGCAGGGGCCTGGGGTGTGAGGGAGGGTTGTGAGGGAGGGGTGGGACACGGAGAGGTGGGTCCCGGGCGCAGTCAGCGTTGGGGCGGGCGGAGTGGAGAGGGGGCAGGAGGGGGGAGCTGAGGGGCACCCGGCGCTACCTGAGCAGGTCCTGCAGCTGCCAGCGGCTGCAGGGGGACCAGGCGAGGCCCACGTGGCCTTGCGCGGAGCCATCGGACGCCATCACGTGGCCGCCGGGGCCGCAGCCGCTGCCGGGCACGCCATCGTGCTCCAGGCCCAAGCTGCGGGGGAGGTGGTGCTGAGCGGCGGGCGGGGGTCGTGCCAGGCTGCCCTGGGGCCGCGGGCCCGCTTGTTTTCCCACCCGGTCCATCCCTGATGAGGCCACCAGCTAACCAGGTGCAGCAGAGCAAGTCGTAGCCGCCTGCCTCAGTTTCCTGCCTGGGCTGTTGGGCTGGCCCTGCAGAGTGGCTGCCACCTCTTTTGGCTAATAAATATCAAAAGCCTTTTGAAACGTGCAAGCCAGATTAGCCCACGGTATTGTAAGTCTGGGGGCACGATGGGGACTGGGATGGGGGCTGTTTACGTGGGTGAGTTCAGTGTGTGAAAATTCGTGGGCTGCGTGGAGAGTATAGTCTAAAAGTTTGAGAAAACGTGCGGGCCCTTGGCCGCCATTAGCATTCCTAGGTGGTGGAAGGTGATGGTTTCGAACCACAGCAGAGCTTTTTGAGCCCCAGCAGAACTGACGGGGGTTTCTAGGGGGTGGGCTAGGGGAGAGCCCCGGGAATCCTACCCACGGCTCAGGATGCTCGGTGCCAAACGAGGACGGAAACTTTCACTTTTTACTTTAGAAGTCTCTGTACTGTTTGAATTTTTACTACAATTGGAAATTATTTTCATAATTAAAAAACTAAAAATCAAAAAGAAAAGAAATCTACCACTCTCGGCAAATGAATAGTTAGGCGCAAAGGTTTGCCCACAAGAATTCACAATGTTCATAACAGGAAAAATCTGGAAACAACCTAAACATCCAACGGGAGGAGATTAATTGAATAAATTACGGTGCACACTGAAAAATGTGACAGACCTGGAAGCAGCGCTTGGGATGTACCATTACGTGGCAAAGCAGGTAACAAAGCAATGTACACCATGACCCTGATTTCGCAAACGAGAAACTGTGTGTGTGTAAAGAAAAACTGAAATTAAATAAAAAAATGTGAAGAGACATTACCTCTAAGTGGTGGGATTTGAGATAATTTTTATAGCCTGCTTTTTCTTGAGCTGAATTTTCTACAAAAATTATTTTCTAATTGCTTCATTTGTTTTGCTTATTTTCTAGGGAAAAATGTCTCTTTTAATCACTCAGCGATCGAGAAGGACCAGATACCCCGTCCTCACCCCCCACACACTTCCCACTCCGCCGGGGCCGAGGTGGGGGCTCCTCCGTCAGGCTCGCCAAGACCCCCTGCCTGCCCCAGTCCCGGCCAGGGGCAGCTCCTCGGCCAGAGCCTGGGGACAGCGGATGGGGCTGCGTACCTGTGCCCAATCTCGTGGGCGATGGTGACCCCCAGGTCGAAGCCGGTGTCCTCAGTGATGAGGCAGCTCCAGGAGGGGGAGCAGGCGCCCCCCAGCTGGGTGACTCCCCGCACCTGCCGGTTACCATCAGGCAGCTCCAGGTCAAACCTCAGCAAGAGAAAACTGTCACCTGAGTGGTGCAAAGGTGCTTGCCCGCCCCGGGTCACCTCTGCCGAGGGCGGGAAGGCCGAGGGTGCAGCCTTCCCAGGCCGGCCAGACGCTGTCAGACAGCTCAGCTACCTGGTGATGTAGAGCACCAGGTCTGCATGCCCGGGATCTGCGTCGTCCTCGGGGTTGATGGTCCGGCTCCACGCACAGACGCTCAGCAGTGACGAGGTGACGTTGGCTGTGATGTTGGGGGCATCCTGGGGGTTGATAACAGGCCTGTGTTTGGAGGACCCCCGCCAAGCGTGGCACTGACTGCTGTCGGTACACTTCTCAGTGAGTCTTTATAACAACCCTATTACCATCCCATGTTACAGATGAGGAAACTGAGGCTCGGAGAAGTACAGCCAGGCAGCCATGCAGAATGAAGGCTGGGCATAGCTGGGGCTGGAGCCTGGGCCCATCTGGCTGAACGCCCTGCCCTGACCCGGGCACCGCTGGGGCATCCACAGGAAGGGGTCAGAGCGGACAGAGAGGTGGGCTTCAGCTCTGTGGGGTGCTGAAGTCCAGCTTGGAGCCTACCTCGGGCTCCGTGAGGATGACCATCTTCACCAGGTGCACTCGGAACTGAGCCCCCAGGGACGGGTCCCGCAGCAGTTCCGACCCCTGTGGAAGGGCAGACAGAGAGAGGTGACCCGCCGGGGGGTATGGCCAGCCCAGGCCGCTGCTGATTTGCAGGGGCCCTGGGATGGGGGTGGGGCTGGAAAGGATGCTCCATCCGCATGTGGGCAGGCACCCAAATGCTAGCCGCTGGGCCAGGAGCCAGCAAGAGTCAGGTGCCCAGGTCCTCCCAGCTCATGGCTCAGGAAGAACTAACAAAGACAAGAAACCGCAAACAAGGGGACAGGAGCACACACAGTCGTCACTGGTCTGGAAAGCTCCATCCGACCGTGCTTCTCTGGGATGTATTCACCCTCGCCTCTCCCGGCTCCGCCCCTCTGCCTGGACGCTTTATTCCACCCCCGCCCACCGAATCGTACCCGTGTCCACGGAGGGACAAGGGTGACCTCCTCCCACCTTGAGCCCTTCCTGGCACCTCGTGAGAAGGGCTCTCTCCTCCCTCTCCAGCTCCCAGCTCTCTTAGGGCATCTCTCAAGATGCCGACGTGGTCGGCTTGTGTGGCATCAGCGTGTCCTCTAAATTACACACGGCACCCGAGTGACGGCATGTGGCCTGACGCTGGCACCAGCTGCTGGGTTGGAATCCACGCTCTGCCGCGTCCTCGCTGTCTGTTCGGAGCCCTAACTGGCCTCTGAGCCTCGGTTTCCTCCTCTGTCAAATGCAGATAAAGCCTTTCCTGGTTGTCATCATGCTTAGGAACAATGTAGCTGCGAAGGACCTGCACGGCTTAGTGCCCGTGATGACATGGCCACGGCCACCACGGGCACCACGTGGGCGGGACCAGAGGGAGCACGGCTCGATTACGGAATTTCAGCATCCGAGAATCGGAGGGGGGACCCCAAAGCTTGAAAACAACAGTTTTCAAATGACTTAGAGGGGATATTTTTCAAAGACAAGAGAAAACATCGCCTTCAGGGCTTGTAGGTAGAAACCTAAGCCGTCTCCTTCCGGGCTGGGGCAGAGACTGCGCACAGGAGGGACCCAGGCTCCCCGCAGGGTGGGGGCACGGCGAGGGTGGGAAGGCCCCAGCTCCGAGACTGGTGAGGTGCAGTGGGGAACTTTTCCTTTTATCCAAAATCCATCACCAGACCTGAGGCTGGGGACAAAGTGGTACTGGGTACCCCGCATTCTCGGGGGACCTGCCTATGGCTGGGGCCAGATACACCCTCCAAGGCAACTTGCCGAGAGGCGGTGCTGCCGGCTGTGCCGCCCACTGCACGTCCTGATGCCTGTCCCCATCTCCGGAGCAGACCAAGGGGACAGGGCTGGGGCCTGGAGCCATTGGCTGAGACTAATTTCCTAACTGTTCGTAAAATCCAGTTAGCCGAAATTTTTTGAAAGTTTTCAGTGAACGAACTTTGTGATTTTCTTCTTGTCATGGCTAGCTGCCTTGTGCCGTGGCCGAGGCGTGTGATCTGCATGGTGCTACCTCCTTGGCACCCACGGAAATGCCCCCAGCCTGGAGCACGCTCGTTTTCCGTGTGCGACGTGTGTTCTCCCGTCGTCGGGCGCAGCCTTGCGTGCAGACTGCTAGACTAAGACTACGTTGTTGAAGTCACCTCTGCCTCTGCTGGCTTTCCTGTCACTCCGACGTGACGTTAGCAGAACAGCGCTCTCCTGCCACCCTCACCCCAACTCCCAGTGAAGAGGAGGCCACAGGGCTGGGTAACCAAGAGACAGGGAGATGGCATGTCCTTTGCCAGCGGTGTCTGTTTAGACTTCGAACTGGTCGATCTGCCCTGTGCCCCCCAGGAGGGGACAAGAGGACTGAGAGAGGGCAGGCTGGGGCGCCAAGGGAGCGTGGGTAGCCTGCACGCCCTGCTGGTCGGGGCAGGGATGGCTGGGCTCACTGTGGCCAAATGGACACTGGGGAAGCGGCTGGGCTCGGGGGGCCCAGGTGAAGGGACCTGGATAGTGAGGGGCTAAGAAGTGTGCTCTGGAGCTGAGAGGGGTGCCCAGAACTCACCCACCTCCCCGCCAGGGAGGAAGGAAACAGCAGACGACACCGCTCCCCTTCTCTCCCCAGCCCTGTGCTCCAAGCCGTATAACTGAGTTTACCCTGCTGAGCTCAGATTGCCACTGGCACTTGGTCCCCCGCCCTGGCTGCGGGGCACTGTGTCCAGAGGTTCATGAGCACAGCCCGCAGCCCTGCCAGAGACCCTGCGTGCACGGCCCCGCGCGGGCCAGCACCGTCCCCAGGGGTCACCCCCGCCGGGGCACTCACAATGTTGAGGTTGGTGAGCACGTAGCGCTCCGTGTCCTCCTGGTGAGCCTGGTGCACGTCGGGGCCCACGGCCACCAGCAGCTCCAGGTGCAGGATGCCTCCCGCAGCCCGACTCTCTCTCCGGAGGCCTAGAGGGGGGTGGGGCGGAGGGCAGACGTTCTAGAAAGCTGGTACTGGCCAGCTAACGGAGGGAGGCGGGCGGGTCTTGGGAGGACGGCCTTCCGAAGCCAAGATGTTTCCCCCCACCCGAGGTGGGATCCCGTTAGTGACCGGGCGTTTGAGGCCTCCAGACAGGCAAGGCCTGGGAGGGGCTGTTGGGCTGCGGTCCTGCAGGTCACCCAGTCCAGGCCAGCCTGCCCCTGCCCTTGTGGCTCTGTCGAAAGCCCAAGCCCCTGCCCTGGCTCCCAGACCCCCCATCTGGGCACCGGTGTTTCATGAGTAACATCAGGAGCCCCGACAGGAGAGCGAGCACAGGGGGCCTCTGCGGTCTCTGTGGCAAGCAGGGCCCAGCTGTCCCCACTGTCCTCCTCCCAAGGGAGCCCGAGGGCTCTGGGCCCCCAGGTGATGTTCTTCTGGCCTTCCCGGAGGGGCACAGCAGGAAGCACCCGGGCCAGGGACGCACAGTACACAGGTGCCCGCCCCCACAGTCAGTGTGCGTCTGGCCCAGACCACGGAGAGCCGGTCCCCAGTGGGACGTCCTCTGGGTCTCTCCACCCTGCCCCTGGCCCCACTAGCCTTTTGATCGAAGTAACTGAGGGGCCTGCTGGGCAAAGGCTAGCCGAGCCACCGGGGACCACGGGGGCTGCAGAGGGCGCCTGGTCCAAGGCCTATCTCGTTTCCCACAGAAGGAATAAATATTTATATCCATGGCCAGAAACCACAAGAGTGCCTGAAAACCGGCCAGCCCAGCAGAAGCCACAGGGCAGAAGGGTCCAGCCAATCCTCGACCATTCCCTTGAGACATTGAACAGACTCCTGGGCCAGAACCCCAGCTTGGCCGGACACCAGGCCAGCTTTTATCTCCCTGGCAGGAAGCAAGGGAGTTAATTAACAGGGTGACAGCAGCTTCTCTGACCTCCTCCCGCCCGGGCTGGGGAAAGTCCCAGACCACCGCCTCATGGGGAGATGCCCCGGAAAGTCCAGAAAGTCCCCGGCTGAGAGACACCAGGGCAAGTACCTTTGTAGCCAGCATCAGGGCCAGCGTGGGAAGACACCTCCGCTGGCTCCCAGGCCTGAAGAAAACTCTGCAAGACAAAAAGAGATGGTGGAGAGGCAGAAAGGAGGGGAGGAGGGCAGAGAGGCTGCCTCCCCCCCAGGCGAGACCACGGAGGGGAGGGGGATCAGAGGCGGGGGGGGGGAGAGGGCCAGCGGGCAGGGGGAGGCGGACAGGACCAACCCACACCGATCCGGCACCCACTAGAGTCTGTCTGCTCAGCTTCACCACATAAGCGCTGAGCTGCCGGCACCGAGACACCAACTGCCCCTCAGTGAGCACACTGCACCCCAGAACCCCAAGCCCAGATCCCTCCACCCAGCACGACCCCCAGAGCCGACATGTCTGCTGAGCGAGCAGCCCTCACTTCGGGACCTCAGCACAGAGGCTGCCGACACCGCTGCTCCTGCAAAGGAGCCCACCTGCTGGAAACCGGGGAGTCCCCAGCCGCCCAGGAGAAGGAAGGCACAAATGAGGACTCCCCCAACGCCGGCCACACAGAGGGGCTGGCATCTGGCCCAGGGGTGAAGCCTGCACATCCTCCGGAGACCAGCCTGCTGAGGGAGAGGGGCTGAGGACTGTGGATGCCCCGCTGGAATGCGCCGGGCTGCTCGCGGGGCGGGGCGACCGGGCCGTGCTGACTATTGGCAGAGGCCTTGGGGGGGCTGCAGCTCCTCCTGACGCAACCTGGGCCCTGCTCTGGGATGGTCCCCAGTTCAGAGCACCCCAACCTGGTCCTACACCCCAAAGAGCCCTCCAGCTGTGCACACCTGGCCTCCTGGGAGGGGGCTGGGCCAAGCGACCCAGTCCGGAGGAGGGGGGCGTCCTGGACAGGGAACCTGGAGACACACTGGGACCTGGGCTGGCTCCCTCCCCGGCCTCCGTTCCCGTCTGACAGAGGAAAGACCATGCCGAAGACATCGCAGTTCTGGCTCGACTGTCTGCCTGTCCCCAGTGCCTGCCTGTCCCGCACCTGCACCAGATGAGGAGTCACGGAGCAGGCTGAGCAGCGCCGGAGCTCCGCATTCATCACCACAAACCACCGTGCAATCACACGGCACCTCCTGGAAGGTTCTCGTTCACATGCTCCAGACCACTCCCGCACCCCCCATACCTCCCCCAGCCCACTCAGCTGGGGACCAGCGGGGTTTCGCTGTCCTCTCCAGCCTGCAGCATCGTCTCGGCCCCTCCACCAGATTCACTGCTCACCCCCAGCCCCCCGTGTCGGCGTAGCTGAGCCCCAGGACGGCAGCCACTCCCACCAGGCAGCAGCCTCGGCCTCTGAAGCTTAATTTCTAGGGAAGAGTGTCAGATGACAAACTCACCAGACAAGCGCACCGTGCGGTATGGTCGAAGTGGTGAGCGTCGTGGAGGACACAGCAGGATAACGGTATGGGGGCCGGTGGGGGTGCAGTGTCGCACAGGGAGGGCAGGGAGGCTCGTGGAGAAGGGACACGCTGAGATGTCGAGGTCCTGTAACTGGATCTCCCCGTCGGCGCACACGCTGGGCGGGCCTCCTGCCACAGCTGCTTCTTTAAGAACAAACTTGAACTAACCCAGTGGCTGTCTCCTCCACACCCCCAGCCCCCATTCCCAGTTCCATCAAAATTGTTCTTAAAAATGTCCCCGATGACCTCAGTGCCACATCCAGCTCCCACCTCTCTGTCCTCACCTTTCTCAACCATGTGACATGGTTTATCCTGGCACCCACCCCCACCCCCGCCCCAGCTTCCTGCTGCCTCAAGCTCCTGACTCTCCTCCCACTGCACCGGCTGCTCCTCCCCTGGGAAGCCCTCGGCCCCTGACCCCTGACCCCCGTCCCTGGTCTAAGTCCTTCTCTCTCTGCCTATACTCTCTCCATGGGGCCACCCCAGGCTGGTGGTTTTGGTACTGACTGCATGTTGGCGTGTCCTGAATTATATCTCCAGCACTGAGCCCTCCCGAAGCTTGAGAGTCACACATCCCGCTGACGTGATGTCTCCACTTAGCAACTGGCAGGCCACTCAACTCAAGTCTGGAAAGGGACTCCCGGCCCAGCCCCTCACCTGGCCCCCAGCCCCCCATGGAGACGGTGAGTGGCCACACCTAGTTGCTCAGATCAAACTTCCTGGAGCCAACCTTGCCAGTCTCCTCCTGTTTCCTGTCAACCCCGTCTGCTGCACACACTCATCAAAGCTGCCACCTGTCCCTTCCCAGCCACGTGGGCATCAGCCTGAGCTTGCACTGCCAGGTCTCCCTTCAGCAGGAAACCTGCCTGCCGCTGAGGGGCCTGGTAGCAGACGGCCTCTGGCCACCTGCTGCAACCTTCAGACCAAGACCACACTCTTCCCTGGCAGCCACTAGTCAGCCACAGAGCGGACACTGGGACCCGGACACTTCCTTCCAATGGAAGATTCCTCTAATGGGCAGTCTATGCCCAGAACTCCCCGTTGGTTGGGTTCTCCAAACTCCATCAGATCTGCACTGCAGGCTGAGGCTTCCTGGTCCGCAGGCTTCCTTCCCACTCTTCTTTCTTTTTTTTTTTATTTTTTTATTTTGAGACAGAGTCTCACTGTGTTGCCCGGGCTAGAGTGCCGTGGCGTCATCCTAGCTCACAGCAACCTCAAACTCCTGGGCTCAAGCGATCCTTCTGCCTCAGCCTCCCAAGTAGCTGGGACTACAGGCATGTGCCACCACGCCCAGCTAATTTTTTCTATATATTTTTAGTTGTCCAGCTAATTTCTTTCTATTTTTAGTAGAGACAGAGTCTCGCTCTTGCTCAGGCTGGTCTCAAACTCCTGAGCTCAAGCGATCCACCTGCCTCGGCCTCCCGGAGTGCTGGGATTACAGGCGTGAGCCACCGCGCCCGGCCCTTCCCACCCTTCTTTCACAGGCATCGGATCAGCGTCAGGGTCTGAAGCTTCTCCCTGCCCATCCTCCACCTTCCCCTTACCTTACAGAACCCCCAGTAAATGCTTTGCACCTCCTAATGCTCCCTCTGTGGCTGCTTCCTGAAGTCCCGCCCGACACGGCGCCCTAACCTCAGCCGCGTCGTCATGGCGTGGACATGGACAGCAGCCTCCCACCTGGCCTCCGCGCCTCCTCTCTCACTGCCGTCCCCATCTCAATGCTCGTGAAGCTGCGTTCATCTTTTTAAAACATAAACCAGACTGGATCACTCCCCAGCTTTAAAACAATGGCTCCTCTTTGCCCCTGGAATGAGATGCCCGAATCCTATTCTACAGCCGGCAAGGCTCTGTGATCTGTGATCTGGCCCTGCCCAGCCCTCTGCCTGCATCTCCAACACACCCGCCCTTGCTCCTGGCGTTCTGGCCACAGCAGCCCTCTGTCCGTTCCTCGAACACAGCAAACACTCCGTGGTTCCCTCTGCGCCCTGGTCGTCACGTTCAAGTGTCAGCTCATACATCACCTCCTCAAAGAGGCCTCCCTCATGACCCCATCTACGTGGCCTCCTGTTTAAGGTTGCCACATTTAGAAAATAAAAATCAGGACATTCAGTTACATTTGAATTCCAGGTAAACAACAAATAATTTTTTAGTGTAAGTATGTCCCAAATATTGCAAACGTTCCATGGGACACACTTATACTAAAAACGGTTCTTTACCTGAAACTTCTGTTTAACCGAGTGTCCTGCATTTTGTCCGGCAACCTTACCCCTCCTCAATCTTTGCCACGACA
>NW_012155363.1:310628-345470 GCF_000956105.1 Propithecus coquereli
GGAATAGTTATCTGGGAAACACAGACTCCAGAGAAATGGGGTTAGTGCCCTAGAGTTAAAAGCTAAAGCTTTGCTTATATAGGCAGGAGACAAATTTAGTAGGATGATAGTATTTTCTACGTAAGACTGGCTTATAAGTTACAACAATTTAATTACAGCTTGTTTTCTTTTCCATACAGCTTCTTTTCATTTCCTTTTCAATTTAAAAGATGTATTTCACATTTCATCTTAGAAAATGTGATAGTCACATATTTAACATTCCATCTTAGCCAGTCGCGGTGGCTCACGCCTGGAACCCAAGCACTCTGGGAGGCCGAGGCGGGAGGATTGCTTGAGCTCAGTTCAAGACCAGCCTGAGTGAGAGCGAGACCCCGTCTCTACTGAAAATAGAAAAATTAGCTGGGCATAATGGCATGCACCTGTAGTCCCAGCTACTCGGGAGGCTGAGGCAGGAGGATTCCTTGAGCCCAGGAGTTTGAAGCTATAGTGAGCTGTGATCACACCACTGCACACCAGCCTGGGCAAAGGAGTGAGAGTCTGTCACAAAAAAAAAAAAAATCCATCTTAGACAATGTGATAATCATGAAATCTCTGGTGAGAAAGAAAAGAGGAAAGTTAACCTACAATGAAGATCAACGGTGAAGAGGGAAGTGGTGTTCCCTGGCACCCTTATGTCACTTATAACATTTTATAAAACAATATAGGTAAGAAGGCTAGTCTACAATCAGAGAAACAACAGTTACTGCTGCCTGTCACTGACTTAGGCCCCAGGCCCCATAATCACATTCCTTAAGGCTCAAAATAAAGTTCCAGCAGCTTAGCTCTTGAATTATTTTAAAACTTAGTTTCACAGATTCAAGTTGCTCTGAACATACGTGCTCTGATTAACGGCAGTTACAAGTGGGTTTGCAAAGGGAAAAAAACTAAGGGGGCAGTTCCTAAGTTGTTTACCAAGAATTTACATTGGTTCATTAAAATAGCATAAGCTATTGATTGGCCATGATTGTTCTTTGTATCACAAATTCCAGGAACATGAAGATAATGGGTGAGGGTCACATCGTGCAACTTGTGGTGTTACCAAACCAACCCGGGTCCGTTTGCTTGTGCACAGCATAAGGCCTAACACCCACCGGGGCACCAGGTGTTCACACTGAGAAAGGCTTATTGCTAACCGGCCCAGCAAGCAGACACAAGTCTGGCTCAAACCTGTCTCCTCGAGCTGGGGCTTAGAGCAGGCTTTGTGGTCACAGGTTGATGAGGCGTGATCTGATTGGACCTTGGATCCTGTGTCTTCTTAATTCAGTCCAGCTGCTCAGTGCAAGCACTTAGGTTCCACCTGTGATTCACGCTGAGTTCATCTGGGCATGCTCAGGTTCTGTGACCTTCAACCTGGGGGTCCACAGCAACTGAAAAACAAGTCACAACTTGGTTACATAAAAATGAACCAGGCCAGGCATATGGTGCCCTTGGTGGCACATACCTGTAATCTCAGGCTTTGGGAGGCTGAGGCAGGAGGATCACTCGAGCCCAGGAGTTTAAGGCTGCAGTGAGCTATGATCACATACATCGTTGTACTCCAGCCTGGGCGACAGAGGAAGGCCTTGTCTCAAAAAATAAAAAAATAAAATTTTCAACCAGATTGTCTGATGTGGTAACAATTTTAGGAAATTTAGCAGGCAGTCCGGAAAGTATGAGGAAGGAAATTAAAAACAAAATGCCTTTAAATAATTTCCCTGGGGCATGGGTACAGGGATGTCACTGAAGGCTCATGCTCACATCTCTCCAGGGCTGATAAATTTTCCAAAGCTCATGTCAACCGAAGAATCATGAACCTCATCAATTTGGGAAGGAGAGCTTCATTGCTCATGGAGGGTTGCAGCCTGCAGGCTCGCCCTTCTGTCAGGCTGGGAAGCACAGCCCCAGGCAGAAGCCAAGTGCAGGCACTTGGAGGAAACAAGAATTTATGCTGAGCAGGGTGGATTTGTATTAGGTTATTAAGCATGAACTGTCTGATTCCCTTAAGTACTAAGTTTGACCGTTGATATCTCTGACATTTCACTTTGACACTTCTTGTTTTATGTTTATTGTGAAGGGACATTCTCAGTCTTTCAAACACATGTTTTTGGTTGTGATTATCTTTCAAATTTTTTAGAGCAATTTTTGTGAGACCACGGATAAGTAAAAAACTCATGTTATTTACGAATATGAGTTCCTTCGTGGAACCAATGCAGCGCAGACAGCTTGAAATATCAACAAGGTGTTTGGAAAGGATGCAGCTAATGAACATACAGTACGTCGATGGTTTGAGAAGCTCTGTTCTGGTGATATTAATCTTGAAAATGAGCCACGTGGGCGACCTGAGATCAAGGTGGATAATGATGAGTTGAAAGCTACGCCAGAAGCAAATCCATCTCAACCTAACTGTGAATTAGCAGCAAGGTTTGACGTTACTAGTCCAACAACATTGGACCATTTGAAATAGATCAGCAAGGTAAAGAAGCTGGGTAGATGGGTACCGCACGAATTAAATGAACATCAGAAGAGATATTGTCTCGAAGCTTTCCTTTCTTTGCTGTCACAACGTAAAAGTGAGCCATTTCTATACCGTATAGTTATGTGTGATTAAAAATGGATTCTTTTTAACAATTGCAAGCATTTGGTACATTGGTTGGATAAAGACGAAGTGCCAAACACAGTGTCAAACTGAATATTCATCAAAAAAAGCTAATGGTCTCTGTTTGGTGGTCCAGCACTGGAATTATCCACTACGGCTTCACGAAATCTGGTCAATTGATCACAGCAGATGTCTACTGCAACCAATTGGATGAAATGATGAGGATGCTTGTGATTAAGCAGCTGAGCCTGGTCAATAGAGACAGGCCAATCCTCTTGCAAGACAATGCTTGACCACATCGCACAAACAACGCTGCTCAAACTACAGCAGCCGGACTTGGAAACTCTCTGTCATCCACCGTATTCACCAGACCTTGCACCAACTGACTACCACTTCTTCCAGGCTTTCGACCACTTCCTGCAAGGAAAAATATTCAACTCTCAACAAGCTGTGAAAAACGCCTTTCACAATTTCATCGCCACTCTGCGCTCTCCAGGCTTCTTTGCTGCTGGCATAAACAAGCTACCGTTAAGATGGCAAAACTGTGTCAATAGTTTAGGTGCATACTTTGATTATTTTTACTGTTTCTTGTTTGAGATATAACAAATTACATTGATTTGAAATCGGACATTTCTTATTTAATGTCTATATGCAACAGAGTATACAAGGAGCTATGAATATTCATGAAGAGGTGGTTCACACATGCGTAGTAGGCTAACATGTATGTAACACACATCCCAAGTTCACTTTGGAGTGGAGACCTAACATTTAAATGTCTTACAATTAGGCCCTGTACATCAAAAGGTGAAGCAGAGGACACGGAGTCCCTCTATGTGCAGCCCCCATAGACTGAGCAGAACCACTCTGTGGTCGGTGGTCTCTTACCAGGAGGGACTGCTGGTCAGTTACACCGAAAATACAAAAAGGGAGGTGCAGTCAGGTTGGTTGAAATCAGGGTGAAGCAAGTCTTTCCAAAGGGCTGCTTTCTGTGTGGCCCTTGGTTTCGGGTTAGCAAGGACCCGGTACAATGAGGTGTATCTGACCTCCCACCCCTCATGGCCTGGAACTCAAATTTAATATTTTTCTGGGGTCGCCTTGACCAAGATGGTCCGTTCCCTCAGTTAGGGGGTTTTTATTTCTCACCCGTATTCCTTGGAATGCTCTGCACCACTTTTCTTTCTCAGCCCCCACACTGACTCCAGCGCAAACTTAAGGTGGTGTTTGTCAAGGCCTGCTCTGGACCAAGCACGATGCGCTAATGACTTCTTACTGATGTTACAAAAAATAATACACACTTATAATACGTAGTGCCCTATTATCGGATATTGTTGCAATGCCTTTGCAGCCCTACGGCTTGGGGTTAACCAGGTGGCGTGATCTAGGGGGAGCTCCTCCCATGCCTGGGCCTCAGTTTCCCCACTGTATGTGGAAGATGAAGATCCTGGCCCCCAGAGCCGCTGTAAGACCGAGCCCGGAACAGCCCAAGGCGGGCGGGCGCGGGCAACCGAGTAAGCCCTCCGGCCGCCGGCGGGGCTACACCGACAGGGGGCCCCAGTTCGCTTTCTCATCCCCATCCCGGATCCCGGTGAGAACCCGGGGTTGGCCCCACCACACTCTCGACCGCCGACCGCGGACACCAATCGCCAGGGTGGTGGTCCTACTTCCGTGTGGGCCAGCAGGCCGCGCGGAACTACACGCGCGGTTCCGGTTTCCAGCCAGTCGCGGAGAGACGAGCACTTCCGGCGACTAGAGCGCACGTGAGAGGTTTCGAGACGAGCACTTCCGGCGACTGGAAGCGCACGCTTCCGGGGTCGCCTTCGGGGCCGGCTGGAGCTTGTGCTGCGCGGCAGGGCCCGGCGGCTGGGCCGGGGGTGCCGGGCGGGCTTCTCGGCAGCCGCCGCCCGGAGGCGTCCGGCCCGGGGCCTTGCCGGGTGCCGCGATGGCGAAGGTCTCCGCGTCCACGCGCGCCCCGAGCAACCCCGTGGCGAAGCCAGGGCTTGTCACGAAGCTCGCTCGGAGGAAAAATAAGAAAAAAAAGTTCTGGAAAAGCAACGCGCGAGGAGCAAGCGCGAATCCGGGAAGCGCCGCCGGTGTTGCGGTGCGACCTCCACAGGCGCCGGAAGAGTTTTCTCGAAACTGGAAGGCGCTGCGAGAGGTGAGACCTGAGAGGCCCGCGGCCCATTTCCCCGGGCCTCTCTGTGCGGTTCCTGCAGAACGCCGGGAAGGGAAGGCTTGGCGGCCCCAGAGGGGACCCGGGAGGCCAGAACTTTGTAATCAGAGCCGGTCACTGGAAAGGGGCCTGCGGCGGGGGAGCAGGGGACCGCAGACGCGCGATGCAGAGGATTCTAGCGACACCGAGGGTCTTCTAAGTAGGTGGTCATTGATGAGAACTGCCCCAGTTTTTGACCTCTTAGAATGTGCACTCTGCTCCGTATTCGTGCTCTTACGTAGGCCGCAAAGTACCTGCTCGTGAAGTAGATACTTGGGTCATCCCTGTTGTGCAGATGAGGGACTAGGCCCAGCAAGGTTAAATTCATCATCTGAGATTGGAGCTGCAGACCGGCACCCAAAGCCAGGCAGGCCGGCCCTGGCGTCCTGCTGTTGATGCGGGGCTGTGCCCGGTGCCTTCCTAGGCAGTAGCGGTCGGCGCTTCTGTGCGGGTGGCTCTCTGCCACGTCCTCTCCCACGGGCTTCACTCGCCTTTTTACCACGTCCTTTGGAATCAGCTGCTGTTACTAGCCCTGTTTTCTAGATGAAGAAACTGAGGCACAGAGAGCTTCAGAAACTTGGCCTAAGATCACACTGCTAGGAAATGTCGGGACTGGGATTGCGGATTCACACCTTGTGCCTTGAGTTTGTGCTCTTCCCTGCTGTTGGCCTTCACGTGTCGTCTGCAGTGTTCTGGAGTAGGTTATGGAGCCCCAGAGCGAGCGACAGAGAGAACAGAGAACTTCTTGAGCCTCCTGTCACTGTGCCCACTATCTGAACGTGGACATTCCTAATAACGTTCCTGTCTTGACACACAGGACCCGTAGTTCCCACAGGCAGCCCCAGGGTTCTCCATGATTTCTTGAGCACCATCTCTTCCTCCTTCTCCCAAGAACGAAAAGCAAAATTAAGTGAATGGAAGGGATGTTTACCGTAGGGAAAACTGAGTTTTTTCTAATTCATGCAGGAAAGTCAATCTTTCCATTCTTTAACTGTTACGGGAACAGGTAAGTAAGTAGAAACTGTCCTTATCATCTCTCAACTGATTGCTGCGGACCAGGGTCTTAACTGAGGTCGAGAACAGCCTAGCTAGGGGTTTGGGCACAAGGAGGAAGCTGGCTCCAAGGCCACAGAGGGCCTCCGCCTGCATGAGAGCAGAGCTGTGGCCCCCACCTGTTCTTCCGCCCCCTCCAGTTTGACAGAGCTTTTCTTTCATTGAACACACCCCGGTAACAAACCAAGAAATCTTCTAAAGGAGGTAGTTTCCATGCACCAGAGTGTTGGCCTAAGCTGTGAGAGATGTAACTCTAAAATTAACTCTAAATTAACTGAAAAAATGAAAAGCCGGGTGCAGTGGCTCACACCTGTAATCACAGCACTCTGGGAGGCCGAGGTGGGAGGATTGCTTGAGCTCAAGAGTTCAAGTCCAGCCTGGGCAAGAGTGAGACCCCATTTCTACAAAAAATAGAAAAATTAGCTGGGTGTGGTGGCACACGCCTGTAGTCTCAGCTACTCGGGAGGCAGGAGAATCCCTTGAGCCCAGGAGTTTGAGGTTGCAGTGAGCTGTGGTGACGCCACTATACTCTGGCCTGGGCAACAGAGTGAGACCCTGTCTCAAAGAAAAAAAAGTGGAAAAAGGCTGCTTATCATCCCTGCTCACAGTGAAGCGGACTGTGGTGTTTAGTCACTCAACAGGTACGTGAGGAATAGAGTATAAGTTTGAAATTTTGTAGGAACGAAGGAGCCCATGTAAAAATTATATGTTAAGATAAGCAAAGAACAGCATTTCCACACAAGTGACTCATGGGTGACAATGAACAGGGGCTTTTTCCAAACCATTTAAAAACAAATTTCAGCGATGCTGTAGGAAGCGTATATAGATGTGACTGACGTGATGCCACACACACACACACACACACACACACACGCACACACATTTTTTCAATCTGTTATATAATTTCCAAATTAAAATGGAGCATGTATTTTATTTTGGGTCCCATTAGCTGCTGAAACAAAAATCACAGGCCCCAGAAAAGCCTCTTGATACCTCTCAGATGGGTTCCAAAAAGCAGCCCGAGATTATCCAGCGAAACAGAAAAGAGATCTCAGATAAAGCAAGGAGAGATGAGATGTCGACAGAAAAAGACCAAGAGGCCACCGGGGGCCCGATTCCTGCAGGATTCAAGGTGGGCAGGAAGGTGCCAGTACCTCCCATGAAGGCCAGTGGAACAGAGCACAGTGAGAAGGGAACCAGGAAAAGGACAAATGGTGACATTTCTCAAAAACGAGGGGATATCAAGCATAAGAAGCGGAAAGCTGAGGAGAAGGCAGCCTCGGCCCCGGCCCCACCCACCGAGTAAGTATTGACGCCTGTGCCTGAGTCTCAGCCGTGCTGACGGGCACAGCGCCTGCCACCCGGCCGCAGCCTTCCTCACCACTGAGGATAAAGGCGCAGCAACTTCCCCACCTAGGGCCCGTCCCCCCGCAGAGGCCAGGTGGCGGCACGGCCCCACCGCAGCCTTTCCATCACCTTCCGCTGCTGTCATCTGTGTCTTTGTCTACTTGCTGTTTGCTTTCTCCTGAGTGTAGCATACGGAGGGCGGGGCGTCATAGTCACTGGTGCAGCTTCCAAGCCTAGGACAGAGCTTGGCACTTAGGGGCCACCAGTAACAATTTGTGAAATGAATGAGTCCAAACTCAGAACGAATGGAATGCAAGACCCATCGCTGCTTCTTGCCAGTTGGGGGGTTTGGGGCAAGTTCCTGATACCCTCTGCACCTCAGTGTTGTCATCTGTGGTGTCACCAGGAGATTTGTGAGATGTGGCATGCTTGGCTCAGTGCCTGGTGGGTACTTAACAAATACTGTGATGGTCACTCCCACAAGTCGGACCAGGAGTCAATGGCTGTCGCCAAACGGCTCAGCTGGAGGTGACATACTTGTAAGTCAGTGGCTGGCTTCATGTCCCCTGGGTGTTCGAGACACAGTTGCTCAAGAGCAAAGGAAGGAGCAGGCTGCGCACCTCCCTGCCGGGCAGCCGTCCAAAAGGGCCGTCAGCAGGGCAGTCCTGCTCCTCCCTGGGGCTGGCCGTCAGGCAGGAGAGACGGCAAACCGCGGTACTTCAATCCGCAGGTGCGGTCGGGACAAATGCGTGAGGGAGACAGTCACAGGAGCACGAGAGGAGCATGTCCACTCGGTGGGGTCTGAAAGAGCTTTTCTAGGGAAATGACATTTAAGCTGAGCCTAAAGACGGACTTCGGCAGGCAGGTGTCGATACACCCGCACGGGCATCCAAGTAAAGCGGGCCAGCCGCGAAGACATCGGCAGTCGCACCTTGGCCGGGTTCTGTGTTTCCATTTTATAGTCATCGTGTGTATTTGTGTTTGCTGATTGTTTGATAATGAACCTGTTACTTTTGTAACTAAAAAGGAAACATGAGAGTCATTACACCTGGGTGGTGGGTTGTGTGTTTCTGTTTTATATTCTTTACGTTTATCTGTAGTTCTTAAGTCTTAGATAATAAGCATCTTTTCTAATTAAAAAGAAAAACGACGAAAGTGCTGAGATGATCAAAATAACAGGAGCAGCCTCTGCATCCCTCCGCCGGCCCGCACGGCCAGCCTGCCGGCGCACAGGGTGCCACCCCGCGGTGGGCCCAGCGCCCTCTGCTGGTCAGCCTGTTCTCGTCTCTGCCTTTCAGGGACGACATCTGGTTTGACGATGTGGACCCGGTGGATATCGAAGCTGCCCTAGGCCCAGAGGCAGCCAAGCTAGCAAGGAAGCAGCTGGGTCAGAGTGACAGCGGCATCACCCTCGTGAAGGAGCAGGGCTTCGGCGGGTACGCCAGGCTCGGGGACACGGCCAGCCTCGAGGGCGGCGGGGGCTCTGCAGGGAAGAGGACGTGGGCCTCTCCTCCAGTGGAGTGGAGCGAGCGCCTCCCATGATGCCGCTAAGAACCGTGACACACAGAGCTTGTCACGTGGGTGTGAAGTAGTGACGGGCACTGAGCTTTTCAGTGTGACGCTTAGTCTGTGGTCCCTTTGGGTGTGACCTGGAGTCCCGGGTCCTGCAGCGTTTGTTAAGCTGGAGCCTTTCTTTCCCTTCAGCCTGACGAAGGCCTTAGCCATGGACTGTGAGATGGTGGGCGTGGGCCCCCAGGGACAGGAGAGCGTCGCCGCCCGCGTGTCCCTCGTGAACCAGTACGGCAGATGCGTCTACGACAAGTATGTCAAGCCGACCGAGCCCGTGACGGACTATAGGACCGCGGTCAGCGGGATCCTGCCCGAGCACCTCACGCAGGGTACGTGGCGAACGCAGGGAAGATAACGACCGGATTCTCTGCCTCCCTTTTGCGCCCCGTTCTGCTGGGGAACATTCTCCATAGCAATAGTCCTGACACATCTTTCCTCCCCCCGGATGATGGGTTTTGAAATACAAAAGGCAGCCTTAGAGGCTCTCAGGCCATCTGCGTCTGGTGCTTGTGCCTGTCACCCACCGCCTTTGGGACCAGGACCGTGTTCCTGAATTGCTGTGCGTTGTGCAGCAGTAGGGACCAGGGTGGAGTGTCCGGGAACCAGGAAGGGGGCCGCTGGGCTGGGGAGTGGGCCACGAGGAGGGAGGTTGTGGTGGACCCCTGTGAGGACGACTTTGGGCGTCCCTGGGGAGGCAGGTCCTGAGCAGTGAGAAGCCTGGTCTGGCTTAAGTTCTAGCAGGTTCCCTGTGGCCACAGCATTGAGAACAGACCATAGGGCTATGAGAGTGGAAATAGGGCAGCTTGTTAAGAGGCATGGACTAGCGGTGAGACCTGGGTCAGGGAGGTGGGTGTTAGAAGTGACCCAACCCGGATACAGCTGAAGGCTGAGTCTGTTTGTGGGTAAAGAGGTGAAGGAGTCCAGGATGGCTGAGGCCAGGCAGTCTCTCTCCTCTGCACCCCTCCATTCTGTCTCCTTATACTCCCTTCCCTGCTCATCTGGTGCGCACGGCCACTCCTCAGAACAGGAGACTGACCAGCGCCTCTTGGGTCCCTTCCTGGGGGCGGGGAGCTGGTCCTGCTCGGGTCAAACCACCCTCGATCGGTCAGCTCTGGCCGGGCCGGGAGAGTCACATGGTGCAAGTGTGGTTGCCAGAGCCCCTCCCTGTGGGTGTAGGGGTTGGGAGGGGCTCCCACAAGTGGGATTGGAGGTGGGGTGGTCCCCAAAGGGTATCCCAAAAGGTCCCCAGAAAGTGGGTAGAGCTGCCTCTGGAGCACGGGGTCTGGGGCCGCGTGTGTCCCACTGTCTAGGGGGGACGGCCAGTCTTGCTTTTATTTCCATTTGGAAGCCATGAAGTGTGAGCCCTGGTTTTTTTAACAAGAAAAAAAAAGCAAAACGCCCCGGCAAAACGCCCCCAAAAGTTCCAAAACCTAACCCCAACCAAGGCAAGCCCCCGCCACAGCGCGAGTGTGCAGACGGGAGCCAGTCCTCAGCCGTGTGAGCAGCCGTCCTTCTCGCCCCAGAGGTGGCCTTCGCGGCCGCGCCTGCCGAGGCCTGTGAGGCACTTCTCCCCGGTGGCTTCAAGTCACCCCCCCGTGTGGCTTTTCAGGCCCGGCCGGTGGTCTTCAGTCTGACCGGGATGGGAGGGGCCCCCCTCTCAGAGCACAACGGTGGTTCCTGTGTTGCTAAAGACCACTTCTTTGCTCTGGTTTTTCAGGAGAAGAATTTGGCGTTGTTCAGAAGGAAGTGGCGGAAATGCTGAAGGGCAGAGTTCTGGTGGGACATGCTCTGCATAATGACCTAAAGGTGCTGGGTGTTGGGGACCTCCTGGGAACTTAGGGCGCACTGGCTCTTCCACGCATGGTGTTAATACATGACACCCTTGTGCGCTCTGTCTGCAGCAGCGCCATTGTGGGAGTTAAGTTCCTTTGAGTGGCGCCCTGTGCTGGGAGTACTCTAATGATGACATCAAACGCTGTTCACTGGTTCTTAGCGTGTTCCAGGAGCCACGCTAGGCTCCTGTTCTAAGAGCCCAGCTAGACCGGGGTTCCAGTTCCAGAGTGGCCGGCAGCCCTGCTAACGGGCAGTGACGTGGGCTGGACGTGGTGCTGCAGTGTGCCTTTCCCCGGACTCCTGCCTGGGGGACAGCCTAATGGGTAGTCCCACCGTGACCAGGGCCCCTCACACAGGAAACCTGCTCACACTGGCGATGCTCCATGGCTCGGCTGAGCCTTGCTCAGGCGCAGGGGCCCGCCCTGTGTTCTTCCTGGCGTCCCGGGCACTGATTCCGTACACCACCAGGACCCTGCGCAGGGAGGGCGCCACCAGGCAAGAGGGCAGTCCCCGTCTGGGTCCTGGGAGGCAAGAATGTAGAGTCAGGCAGAGAGCGCGTCCGCCAGCGAGACAGTGCGAGGGAGCACGTGCGGCAGCTGGTAGCGTGTGTATACATACGGGAATAGGGTGGGGGTCACTTTAAGTTCAGGGGAAATGCCAGGTTGGTTTAAAGGAAGCAGTCGGGGCCGGGCCTGGTGGCGTGAGCCTGTAATCCTGGCCATTCAGGAGGTTGAGGCAGCAGGATCACTTGAGCGCGGGAGTTCAAGGCCAGCCATGGACGAAGCCTCCACCTCTAAAAAGAAGAAAAACAGCAGGAAAAGTGGGGAGCCTCGCCTGCTGGGTGGGGGAGATGCTTCTCGGTCCCTTCTGATGCCTAGTGGCAGCTTTTGCCGTGCTGTTCCCATTACGGCGCCGTGTACAACGGATCTCATCGTATAATAGGTCTCGTTTGATTCTTTAAAACGTCTAAAGTGATCATGCAGCTTTTTTAGGTGGTAGAACAGCCTCAGCGAGGTTACGTAGCAAGCCCAAGTATCAGTGTGACAGCCGTGTGCACCCAGACCCAGCGCCAAGTCTCCTTCCCCTGACCTCGTGCGTTCCACATGGGCAAAGCCAGGCCGCTGCCTCTGTGGCTGCCACCCGCTAGGCAGCGTTTCCTCAAGCAGCCGTCCTAGGCTCCATTCGCCTCGCGCCTCACTGCCCAGCCCACCTCGGCCAGCTTAGCAGGCGGCAGCGGGGAAGCTCGGAGGGTCCACTTCCAGCGCCCCCGGGGTGTGGCCTCTGGCCTCTGCTCCCTCAGGGTCTCTGCCGATGAGAACAGCCTGGGAAGGCAGAACGGCAGGTTGTCCTAACAAAACGTCATCGCCCCCAGAGACTGCCACAGTAGTAACCTGTCCTTCCCTCCTGACTCCGGCCCCACCCTGGTAACTTGTGCAGACTTGTTTTCAGTCTCTCGCGAAGATTATGCTCATGTTGCAAGGTCAGCTGTTAAGATCTGTTACAGTTTCTAACTTCCTGACTTGCAGAACCAACTCAAAATACAGGACTGAGTCGGTTGCTGGTTAATTGGTGGCTGTCTTTCTCCTATTTCCTTGATTTCGAGATTTTACTAATGTGATTCTGACTGTTGGGCATTCCCTTAAATCAGCGTGAGAAATTTCTCTCGGAAGTGCAAGCTCGTGTCAATACCTTTTTCCCGTGTGTGTGTGTATGTATGTGTGTCATAGACTGGGGCTCCCCTTAAGATGTTATTTGCTACAAACTAAAAATGAAAATGATTGTTATATTTTCTTCTAGGTGCTGTTTCTTGATCATCCGAAAAAGAAGATTCGGGACACACAGAAATACAAACCTTTTAAGAGTCGAGTGCAGGTACTTAAGATGAGTGGGGTCACACTTCTGTTGTGCAGTTCACCTCGCGGTCCCTGGGAGCTGACTTGTTGCTTAAAGGGTTTTTGTTTTTTTCTTTAACTTTATTCAGCCATGCGACTGTGACGGGGACATGTTCTCTCCGCGCTGACTTCTGATGGGTCTCTGAGTAGGGCGTGGGCCCCTGTGGTTTCCGCTCCAGAGGGGGCCAAGGGCAGAGCTGCCCCTCTTGAAATAAGAGGGGCCTGAGGGTGGGAGATGGAGTTACTGACTCCTTCCCTGGCCCCCCTGCTCGGTTGGCTGAGTGGGGGGTGTCACCAGCCCCCTGTGGCTGGCCTGTGTGTTCCCGGGTTGGGGCTCACTGCTGGTGGAGCGGCCCACCCGGGCAGGGTCTGCAGAGGCTCCTGACCCACCACGCTGTGTGCTCTCTCTTCCCCCTTTGCAGAGCGGAAGGCCGTCTCTGAAACTGCTTTCAGAGAAAATCCTGGGGATCAGGGTCCAGCAGGCAGAGCATTGTTCAGTAAGTATGTCCTTGGGTGACAGTCCTCAGGATTTGGGGCTGTCCCTGACCTGGAAACCCAGGTATGTGTCAGCTGACAGCAGACACAGGTGAGGCCTGGGCACCTTTTTTAGGAGGCTCTTGGTCCAAAAAAAATGAAACGGCAGCGCAGGCTTACAAAATGTCGCTTCAAGTATAGATATTTACGTGGAACACTTAACACAAATTATATTTACGTATTTGGTGAAAAAGTCACCAGTCTAAATCAAAGGTCCTCTAGGACCAGGTGGCCCAGGCCAGCCAGCCCTGGTCGGCTCTGCTTCTGTAGGACAGAGTCGACCCCGGCAGTGCCGTCTCAGCGCTTTGGGCCCTTTCTGCCCGTCTGCTTGGCCCTCATGCCCGTCCACGCTCCAGCCCACCATCCCCTGCATCCGTAAATGTCATCTGATGAACTCAGCAAGGTGACATGTTTGTTACTTCACTTCTCTGGGTTTCCCTTTCTTCTGTAGGCGGGAGCGTTTGTGTCACGGGTGCAGTGACAACCAGGTCATTGCACCGGCTGCTCCACGTTTCCTCCCTCACCCTCCTGCGGCCGCCAGACGCGCACTCGGCTGTGCACCCTGGCACGGGGGCCGGCGTGAAGGGCTCTGATGTGGAGCTGGCTCTGGGGGGCCTGTGGTCATGCTGGTGGCCTGCTGGGACAGTTGGTGTTCCGTGTCGCCTAGGTTCAGGACGCGCAGGCAGCCATGAGACTCTACGTCATGGTGAAGAAGGAGTGGGAGAGTATGGCCGGGGACAGGCGCCCCCTAGCAGCTGCTCCAGACAGCCACACCGACGACGCCTAACAGACCCTGCCCTACTGCCAGCGCCACCCCTCCCACTGTCCTGTGGTGGCTCCTGATCCCGAGGCAATGTGACCAAAGCGCGAGGACACAGCAGGGCCCCCCCAGATCAGCCGCCCTGCTGGAGCACGGCACACACGGTACTGCGCACTTCCTCCTGCTCCCCTGGGTCCGACATGACCTGACCGCTGCGTGTGTGCTGGGCCAGGACGGCGGGGATGTAGCAGGGGAGGAAGTTGGCGGGTTGGCGACACCACCGTCTGCTGAGCACCAGAGCAAGAGTGGGACGTTCGTTGTGGGCCTGCCCGTCTGCTGTTGCCCATCCAATGGGCTTCGGTGGGATGCACCCCGGGTCCGAGGGCGGAACGCACCCTGGGTGCTCAGCGGCTTCCTCTGAGGAGGCTCTTTTTCCTCTGTTGCCTGGGAGATGTGATGAGCTCTGCTGGACTGGAGGGACCCAGGCCAGGTCTGCAGTTAGCTACTGAGACGCGGCCAGCTGGTACAGCAGTTGCGTCACTGGGGGGCTTCCTGTGGCCGTTTGGACTTTGAGAGGCTTTCTGGGGGTGGGTGTTCCTTTCTCACTCCCGTGTATCTACATTGGCCCAGGGTTGGCTGGTGGGTGAGCGCCCCACAGGAGCCCCTCCCCACGGCGTGACAACACGCAGAGCCTCAGTGCCCTGGAGGTTGGTGGAGCTGCTGACCTTGGCCTTGTTGCACTCGAAAAGCCGCCTGAGCGCTCGTGGGCCAGTTGCACTGACACGTGAATAAAGCCTAGCGCTTTCTTGAGTTGCCCAACAGCGGCACAGGAGCAGTGCCAGTCTCTTGCGGATGTTATTTGACATAGATGCAGGTGTTTGCTTTGAATGTGCTGTGGAGGTTTGGTGTCTTCCCTCATTGGAACCATCTGAAAGGACCACGTGTCCAGACCGCTGCCCGGCCCGGCCAGCAGCGAGGTTTGTGTAGACGCAGCGTTGAGTGCCCCCGCTGCAGCCACGGCCTGTCTCCGGAAACAGTGGAGGCACACCAGGAACGGCCGTGGGCCTCTTTATTAGTCACTTCAGAGTGTGGGACACACATGCTGGCCGCAGTGGCCATTCTTCTCTCCCCCACCCCCCACCAACCCCCAGGAAAACGTCGCCTCCACCACTGGGCGGCTCCGGCTGTGCAGGGAAAGGAAGGGCGGGCACTTCAGGGCAGGGAGAGAGGCCACTCGTCGGGGAGGGCGGCCTCCGGGGTGCCCGCCTCCTCCCTGGCACCAGTGCCCCCCGACTTCGCTTCCGGGGGACAGGGAAGTGTGGCTGGTGCCGCCTCCAGCCGCAGAAGCACTTGCTCCACGTAAGAAACCAGCTCCTGGAGGAGGAAGCGAGCAGGCCAGCTGTCACACGCAGTTTCGGGTCCGGAGCCCTTATTAGTGTGACTTAATCCACTGATGATGGACAGGGAACTTTCTTTGGAAAGGTCTGACTACCCCTCCTCTTTAGGATTGATTGTGGCCTAGTCGCAGAGGTGGGAAAATGGTCATTAAAACTACACGTGGAGATCGAGGTCAGTTCTGCATAAATTCTTTTTCTTTTTTCTGAGACAGAGTCTCGCTTTGTTGCCTGGGTTAGAGTGCTGGGGCGTCAGCCTAGCTCACAGCAACCTCAAACTCCTGGGCTCAAGCCATCCTCCTGCCTCAGCCTCCCGAATAGCTGGGACTACGGGCATGCGCCACCATACCCGGCTAATTTTTTTTTTTTTTAATATATATATATATTTTTAGTTGTCTAGCTAATTTCTTTGTATTTTTGTTTAGTAGAGACGGGGTCTCACTGTTGCTCAGGCTGGTCTCGAACTCCTGAGCTCAAACGATCCACCCGCCTCGGCCTCCCAGAGTGCTAGGATCACAGGCGTGAGCCACGGCGCCCCGGCCTCTGCATAAATTCTTATTCCAAGCCCTGGACTCGGCGCCCCCAGGTTGGGAGCTTGAAGCTGGTGGGGGCATGGTTGGCAGGAGGCCCAGCGTCACTCACCAGGCTGGAGGTGAAGCGCTCCTTGATCTCCCGGGCCAGGGTGTGGATGCCGTGGGACACCAGCTCAGGCAGGATCTCCTCTGTGGTGGAGAGAGGTCCTGAGGCCAGGGCCCCTCCTGTGCCCGCTGGGAGCCCCAGCAGCCGGCCAGCAGGACCAGGCTTGGCCTGAGGTTCTTGGGCCCTGTGCATCACCCTTGGCCAGGACGGCGCCTGGTGCATAGTGGGCGCCCAAAAGATGCTGAATGAATGGGAGGTTCAGAGGGCTGCAGAGCGCCGTGGAGCTCCTTCCCTTTTCCCTGTTGGTCAGAGCTGAGAGCAAGGCTCCTCTGACCACTGGCTTGCAGGGGCGGGGGCGCGGGAAGGGGGTCTCACTGTAGGCAACGAGGTGGGCAAGCAGCATGCAAATGTTCTCCACCACGTCGGGGTCGTCCTTGTAGAGCTGGTAGGTCTCCTTGATGAGGCAAAGGCCACTGGTGCCTCCCTCCTGCACCACCACCTGGAAAGCCGCCAGCTCTGGGGGGCAGGTGAGAGCGGGTTCCTACCCTGGTGTTCTCTGAAAGGGAGAGCCACCTCCCTGGGAAGGAAGGTGACTCTTCCGCTTGCCAGGCCCATCCCACACGGAGCGGCAGAGGCCTGGCTGCTTTGCTCTCCCTTCTGGGCTGGCTGCCCAGCCGGAGCAGAGTTGGGATGGGACCTCAGAGGGCTCGCCATAGGCTGCTGAGCACAGGTGTGCCGGGGGTGGGATGGGAGGGGACAGGACCTGAGCAGGGCTGCGTAGAGCAAAGGTTAAGCCCTTTGCTGGGTGGGAGTCAGTCCCCAGGGGTGGGGACCTTGGCCAGTCCCTAAGTCAAGTGTTCTCTGTAAAGGATTATCGATCATGCTGGTGCTTGTCATGGGGCCCGGCATGTCAGGCTTAGTGACGGGCAGGGTTTGTGTTGTGGGGCCTTGGAGACAGACCTGTCTCTGGAGCTGCTTTACTAAGTTAGGACGTATGTATATGTTGGGAAACCTGTACAGGCATAATGTGTGTTTATAGGCAGAGAAAGATGGCCGCATGGTAGCATGAAGCAACAACAAAAAGTTTATCAAATGTGCGTGTGGAAGTCTCAATGGCTATTTCTGGATGATAGGACTAGATCATTTTTAATTTCCTTTCTGGTTTTTTCTTCTGTTTTTCGGTTTGTGGCAGCTGACAGACACTACTGACGGGGGCTGATTTTTGCCCCCACGTCCAGGTGGCAGCCCCATCCCACCCCAGGCTCACCTGACACCTTCGCAAGGCTGGCCAGTCCCCGGTAGGCGTTGTTCACCAGCAGGACTCTGTCCTGGCACAGTTGGATGCTTTGCAGGAACACTGCTGCCGCCTGTTCAAACTGGCTCTCCTTTACGCAGCCTGCAGAGGGGCCAGGCGGGCCTCGTTGCCTGTGAGTCCGAGACCCACCCCTCCCAGCTCCTGCGGCCCAGGGTGCGCACCCAGCAAGGACAGCAGCCAGAGCACTGCACAGCCGGCCTCGGCCATCTCTGCGTCCGCGGGGTAGGCGTCCAGCACCTGGATGAGGAGGGCCGGGGCCTTCTCCAAGGGGGCCTTGTCCACAATGACAGCTGGAACCAGGACAAGGGTGTTGAGTGGATACCTAGGCTTGAGTGGATACCAGGAGAGACTGCTATATACGTGCCCCCCACCTGCTGCCTCCTTCTGGCCAAGGGCAACAGCAGACATGTGACATGTCAGATGTCCTCAGAGAAGGAAGGTCAGGAGGCTTGAGGCCACCAAGTCTGGAAGGAAGGGATCACCCCCAAGGAGAGCCTTGGGGGACCTGTGCTCTGGGTGTTGGCAGGGCTGTCTTGGGTTTCCTGGGCAGGCTCTCCGTGGCTGGGAGCCCACTCTTCCTTGGGCACTGGAATGCCACAACGGGGTCTAGAGGGGAGAGGACCCACAGGCCAGGGGGCCCGATTGTGAATCAAAAATCAGAACAGGGCATCCCACACTAAGTCTGACCTCTGGAGCCAGGACTGCCCAGGAAATCCAGGACGTTTCCCTGGGCAGGAGGTGCCAGATCTGTGAAGGGGCTGCCCGCTGGATAAGAAGTCCTGAAGTCCTGCGTCCGTCAGCCATGGCCTTCCCCCCACCCCGCCCCCCGTCCTTCCCTCCCCACTTTGCTTTCCTCTCCTTCAGTTCTCAGAAGAGCCTCTGTGGGCCGTGGCTGTCCTGTGTTCACGGGACAGGGTGTGGAGGCCCTTGAAGGCTGTCAGAGGCAGTTAGGGAGCAGCTGAGGGAGCCGTGCCAGCCCCCAGTGGGACAGTGGGCCGAGGGCCCCTCACCATCCACCAGGAGGCACCAGAGCAGGCTCAGGCCACTGACGCAGATGTCCCTGTTCTCAGGAGACCTGTCCAGGTGCTCCAGGATGTGCTCGAACAGCCCGGCCTTCTGCAGCTCCTCCGAGACCGATGCTGTCAGTGGGCCTGGGAATGAGGACCACAGACAGAGGGTCCCCTTCCTCCAGGAAGCCTTCCCAGAGTTCCTCCTCCCTTTGTTGTCCTTGGGCACTGCAGTCCCGTTTGACCTGCATTCCTGGGCACCTGCTCTGGGCTAGGTCTCGTGTACTCATGGGACCCAGGAACAAGAAAGACATGGGCCTGGAGGAGTCTGTCCATCTCCTGGGCCGCCATTACTAGGCTGGGTCCGGCCTCTGTGGCGCCCCTCCAGGGGGCCTGGCCGTACCCCCCAGGCCACAAGGAGCAGGCCTGTGCCTTCCAGGACGGGGCCATGGTTGGGTCCTGTCCCTGTAGAATGACCTGATATCCCATTTGCCCAATGATTCTACCTTGTGCCTATTCCTGGCACCTCCCTTCACTCCCAAAAGTGAGACCAGTGATGTATGATCAGTTATCCAGTCCGTGTGGTGGAGAGAGGATGGGGGCCCTGCCCACCACGGGACCCGTCTTCCTGTGGGGAGAACAGTGCCCACCCGCCTAGCGGTCAAGGTGCATAGAGCCCATGGCCTGGTCCCCTGAGCCCTCAGAATGACCCTTGTCCCCACAGTCCTCAGGCCTCCTGTGGTGTGGCGGCAAAAGCCCAGCATGTTCTAGGGAACGGAGACACGCAGGGCACCGGCGCCCAGCCTCCCAGAAGGGGCAGAAAGCGTGTGTGCGGTAGACGCCAGTGTGAGGCCGGGGCCGTGCCGTGCGTAGCTGGTGCCTGTGCACATCTGTAGAGGGGAACAGTGACTAGAAGCAAAGCTTGTCACCAAGATGGAAAAGGAAGCCAGCTGCCTTTGGAGCAGACAGACTGGAGGTGGCTCAGGAGTAGGCCCGACACCACCCTGTCCAACCAACGTGTACCCACACCAGCCCTTCCCCCACCCCATCCTGAGTTCCGGGAGGCTGGGGGGTGGCCAGCAGACGTACCCTGGCTCACGATGATGGACAGCAGGCTGTAGACCAGGACAGTGAGCTGCTTCACCTCGGGGTGGCTCCGCAGGGTGCTCAGCAGGGTGGAGAAGACTGAGCTGTCGCATGGAGCCTCAGCTTTTGGGTCGCGCGTTAGCGCTGCTTGGGCCAGAGGAGAAGTTGGCCCTTAACCTGCGCCACTGGGGCGCTGGGGTGGGCAGGCAAGGCACACAGGTCCCCTCCCCCCTGCTGGGGACAGCACTTAGGAAACCGAGGTCTGCCTCTCCTGGCCCAGAGCAGGTCTGAGGGAGTGAAGGGGCGGGGCTGCCGGGTCTGGGGGCGTGAAATCAAGACGTCACCGTGAAACTAGGAAGGTAACAATACTTTTGGCTTAAAGGTAGCTCAGCCCTTTTTTTTTTTAACAACCCAAAGACTCTGCTCCCACCTGGGCCACAAGCCCTCTCCTGGGGACACAACCCACCCTCCTTGAGGGTCACACCAGAGGACCCCATTGTGTCCATCTCCTCGTTTCGTGGCTGGGAAATGTGGGAATGAGGGGCGCTTGGGCAGGCCATAGGCAGGCCCTGAGTGTGCCCGAGTCTCCAGGCTCCTGGGAGGGGGCCGGGTAGGCACAGCAGGGCATGGGCTGTCAGAGGGCCAGACGCCAGTGGAGGAATGCGGGGGCACCAGGAGGGCTCCCCGCCCGGCCCAGCGCCCACCTTGGCCCAGGAGGCGCAGCAGCAGGGAGCAGGCGCACAGCTGCACGTCGGCGATCCTCTCGTGCTGCCGCATGGCGGCGGTCACCATCTCCAGCAGCTCCACGGGCCACGGCAGACCTGGCAGGGCAGGGCGGCATGGACGGGGCGTCACAGCCCCTCGTGGGTGAATGGAAGGGCAGAGAGGCGCTCGTGGGGTCTACTGCAGGCATCTGGAGGTGGCCTTCCTGTTACTGCCTCACTGGACAGAACAGGACGGCGAGGTGCTAGCACCTGCTTTGGAGCAGCGACAGGGACCAGCCTGTCCACTCCAGAGCCCTCGGCTCTGCTGCCCAGCAACAGGCATGGCTGGGCTCCATCCAGCTCTGTGTCAGGGACCGTGCCGTGTGCAGGGGACGGTGCGAGGCAGTGCTCACTGCCTCATCACCCCCACCAGTGTTTCGTCGTTGGAGCAGTGCAGACGGCAACCCCTTCACGGGGCTCAGTGAGAGTGACAAAGGGCCGGCCCAACAGCCTCCTTTAGTGTCCCCAGGAAGGCAGGATCTCCCTTGCCGTGGACTCGGTCCTGGCCACAGCTTAGCTACAGGGGTCGGGGGTGGAGGAAAGGCAGGAGGCCTGTGTGAGGCTCTTGTCTCCTCCCTAGATGCCCCTGCCACTGGGACAGGCCCCACGGGTTTCAGTGCGTGTTCAGGGGCCAGGCAGGCGGCGGGATGGGTGAGCGTGGGAATGTAATACGCAGGCAGTGAGACAGGTTGAGTGGAGAGATCTTATAAAGCATGTTTTGGGAAAAAACATTTTAAAAATCATTAAAAAGATTACTACTACTCAGTGGACAGTGCTGGGGAAAGGTGTTCTCGTGCATTCTTGATAGGTGGGGTGCAATGGAGAGCAGTCTGCGGTCTCTGAAAACAAAGTATTCGTGTGCAGGAATTTGTCCTACAGAAACAAGTGCACAAATGTGTACACATAGTTTCATCAATAATAGTGGAAAGTCAGAACTCAAATCCCATCGGCAGGATGTGGCGTAGAGGGGACGGCTTCCTGTGGGTCCATAAGATCACGTGAGGGAAGCCACCCTGTGGCCTCACCCTTCTCTGCTCGGGGAGAGCGGTGACGCAGGTGCAACTCCAGGCTGCCACTACCCGAGCACACGGCAAAGACATGGGGCCCTTCTGGGAATGGAAACACGCCTCCAAGGTGTGTGACACCACCAGCCAGGGCGGCTGGAGTGGGGCGGGCCTGGAGGCTGGGGGTGGCGGCTTCTACCTAGCTCGTCCTCGCGCATCGTCAGGAGCCTCTTCATGGCCCGGAGCTGCACCTCGGGTTGGCTGGAGAAGTTCTGCATGACCTCTGTGGGGGCAGCAAAGTGAGAGGAGGGTCCTTCTGAGGGCCGGGGCCCTGGGCACCACCGGGCCTAGCTGCTGGACATGTGTCACCTCCCTGGACCCACGTGATCATGCCACGGGGCGGGCGCTATTATCATCCCCACTTTACAGATGAGGCCACTAGGGCCCCAGGACTTGTCCATAATCAAACCTGGGTCTCTGTCCGGGAACCCTTGAAACTTGGTGCAAACTGCCGCTCATTCTGGGCACAGACACACACTGGAAGCGTGCCCAAGACCACTGCGTGCCAGAGGGTGGAAGCAAAAGGGGAGGGGGTTCTGGGGGTGGGTGCTGAGTAGGCCGTCGTAGCTACAGAGGATTCGTGTAGCAGGAACAGAGGGGAAATAGGTGGGGGCTGGGCTATGGAGATGAGCTTTGTGTTATAGGTAACTGGGAGCTATGGAGAGTTCTTGAGTAGGGAAGTTCCTCAAGCAAAGCAGTGCTTGGGGACAGACGGAGGGGAGAGCCTGGAGGCTTCCCACCCACCGGCCACGCGTGAGAAGCAAGTCCAGTGTGAGTGGGTTGTAGGGGAGGCACTAACTCCCCAGAACTAAACAACAGGCTGCCAAGGCCACGGCAGCTCCATGGCCCCTCTCCATTTGTGTCCCTAGCGTCACCTAAGATGCTGGCGATATTGCCTCCTAACAGCATGTCCGTGATGCATTCAGGCAGTATCTGCTGGTGCAGGCTCAGAGCGGCGCACGAGGACTTGAATGCGTTGCTCACGAAGGTGACGTGTATCGCGTCCCTGGCAGAGGAGCAGAGGGGGCCGGGTGAACCGGGCAGCCCTTCCCGCCACGTCCCCTGTGGCTCTCCCTCTGCCTCAGGCCCAGGGCTGCCAGTTGGTGCAGGCGCCAGGCACCGACCCTCCTGTTCTGAAATACACTTGGCGGGATCTCCCACAGTGTCCCAGGTGTGTCCGGCAAGCGCCCAGCAGTTCCACTCTGGGGACTTACTCCACAGAGACACAGGGCTCTCTCCTGGAGCCCAGGGGGGATGATCCTGAGCCCTGGCACTCGCCTTTGTGGCCCCTTCCTCCATGAAAACATGAAAATTCAGACTTTACGACTGTCGGTATAAAGGTAAATATAACCCAGGCTGGGTGCAGTGGCTCCCGCCTGTGATCCCAGCACTTGAGGAGGCCGAGGCAGGAGGATCGCTTGAGCTCAGGAGTCTGAGACCAGCCTGAGCAAGAGTGAGACCCCATTTATACTAAAAATAGAAAAAATGAGCCAGCCGTGGTGGTGCCTGTAGCCCCAGCTACTTGGGAGGCTGAGGCAGAAGGATCGCTTGAGCCCAGGAGTTTGAGGTTGCTGTGAGCTAGGCTGACGCCACGGCACTCTAGCCAGGGTGACAGAGCGAGACTGTCTCGAAAAAATGTATATATATAACCCAGGCTGGATTCGTTGTTACATATTCATTTTTTCTTCTGAGTTTAAAATTAAGTTAGAATTAAAACTTTTTCCTGGACCCCTAAAAGTGTGGTGGACCCTCAGGGCTGTGCCTCCCGCGCCTGATGGGGGTCAGCGCGGCTCCAGCGTTGGGAGAGGTATGCTCGCTCGTGGTGACTCACTGCACGGGGTCTGGGGTGGCCCGCACGAGGAGAAGCCCCGTTGCACGGGACAATCAGGGTGTCTGTGATGGAGTTCTCGGCGGTGTCACCAAGCCACAGAGCCGTGTTTGCATTGAGGTGGAAAATGGTGAAAGGTAAGTTGGCGGGTGACACAAAGCCCCGGCTCTGAGCTCACCGGATGGTGACTCGATCCGAGGGGCTGATCTGGAGCATCAGGGGCAAAAGAAACACGAAGGTTTTGGCGTCTGGAATCTGCTTCTCCTCCATTGTCTGCAGGACGCCCTTCAGGCCGCCTGGGCTCTGGCGGAGGGACCTGCGCAGGTGCATGGCTTCTGTGTCCTGCGAGGAGAGAGGACACCGCTTTGCGCATTTCCTCAACTACAGGGGAACTGGGCCGTGGCCAGGAGCAGAGGGCGTGCTGGGAACGAGGCAGAGTGGGGAGGGGACCAGACGCCAGCCGCCAGCCGCCACCTTCAGGAACGCTGAGACTCCCTGAGCCCACAGCTCCTCCACAAAGAAGAAACAGGGCTGGGCACCGTGGCGCGCGCCTGCCGTCCCAGCACTCTGGGAGGCTGAGGCAGGGGATCACTTGAGCCCGGGAGTAGGAGGCTGCAGTGAGCTACGATCCTGCCACTGCACTCCAGCCTGGGTGACAGAGCAAGACTCCTGTCTCTTACAAGAAACAAGAAACGGAGTTTCAGAGAAGCCGGCGTGGGCTGTCTCACAACTCTCCTACGCAATCCTGCCAAGAAGGTCCCTGCCGTGGACCCAGCTGTGGGAGGGTCAGCATGCCCACCTAACGGAAGGTAAGGGTGCCCAAGGTCGCGTGCTGCCGGGCAGGGGCTGCAGCCAGGCACTCCCGGGGCATCACACAGCCCTGCAGCAGGGAGGCCCTCCTTCCCCGGGAGGCTCCCAGGGGAAGGGAGTGTGGCAAAGGGCTCAGCAGTGGAGGGTGGGGATGGTGGGGCCCAGCCGGACACCTGTACCCTCCAGGGACCTTGGTGCCTGGACGTGGAGCTGGGGGGCAGGGGAGCTTCCTTGCTCTTGGGCATGGCAGGCACGGGGCCTGGCTCCCTGACTTCTCCCCACTTTCTCTTGTGTGTGCAGAAGGGAGGATCCCAGCCTCCCTGAAGCCAGGGTGGCCGCGGGGGCCTTCCCTTCCCCTCCTGCCTGGAGGCTACTGCGAGGCCGGCACACGACAGTCTGAGCGTTCCCACGGCTGCGGCTGCCGCTAGTGGTCCGAGCGCCAGGGCTGGGGCAGCCTGGCTGGAGGCAGAGAGCAGGGGGCGGGGGCCCTCACGTCCAGGAAGGAGCAGGTGGTCATGTCCAGCAGGATGCAGCCCAGCGACCAGATGTCGGATTTCTGGCTGAAGCAGAAGTGGAGGGCTTCGGGGGCCATCCAGGATTTATGGAGGGGATCTGTTGGCAGGAGCAAGGTGGGGGCCCACTGAGTCCTGAGCACCCTGCGGGCAGGGGCTTGACCGAGCCACTGGCCCCAGCACTGTGCCCCCTCAGGTGCCCCCTTGCAAGCAGCTTGAAACACGTGCCCTTCAGTCCCCCTTCCTGGGAGAGGTGGAGACACAGTAACCGCAGGGGAGGAAGAGGACCCCGGCCCGCTAGACCTCTGCCTCGATCTTGAGCCAGCGAGGCTGTCCGTCTCGGCGGGGCCCACCGAGCTGGCCCTGTGTGTGCCCGAGTGTCTGTGTGCCCCTGCTGGGTGCAGAAGGAGTTCGAAAGGGCGTGTGCCAAGGTTAAAATTCACTCTCTCTAAACACCTTGACCCCTTTAAAGGTCAGGACTGTGAGGCAAAGTTCCAGTTGCCCTGCCCTGGTTTCCAAACCCGAACCCTGGTGGGCCCCGGCCACCTTCCTCCGCACGTATGTTCCACTTGGCCTCGTGGGTCATCAGCTTGCTGGGGCTCAGGTCCTGCAGTCTGCAGTGGTTGCTGCTGATGAGGACAATGTTGGAGGGTTTGAGGTTCCTGAAACCAAGAAGGGGGCTCTGCTCTGGGTGCCACAGGGCTGCCTGGGTGGACCGGGCGGGCATGCGCCTGGGAGCCCGACTTCCTGCCCCCCGCCCCGACCACTTCTGCAGCGGCAGCCCACACCCTCCTCCCTCCTCGAGAAAATGCCCCTGCTCTGCCTGCTCTTCCAATAATTGTTTCCTATAATCAGAAAATATACTTAGTTATTACACGGGGGGAAAACCCAACAATATGTAGGAACACACACGACACTCCGTGGTCCCTCTGTTAACACCGTGTTCGTCTCCTTACAGATCTGAGCTACCCGTTTGTCTAAGGGTTGCTTTTCAGCCGTTGTGTGACATTAACGCTGAATTGTGAGCATTCCCTTGGTTACATGTAGTCTGCCTGGTTTTTCTCTTCCTCAAATAAGATATTGGTGGCTGAGTGCCGTGGCTCAAGCCTGTAATCCTAGCACTCTGGGAGGCTAAGGCAGGAGGATCACTTGAGGCCAGGAGTTCAAGAGCAGCCTCAGCAAGAGCGAAACCCCATCTCTACAAAAAAAATAGAAAAATAAGCTAGGCATGGTGGCACATCCCTGTAGTCCCAGCTACTTGGGAGGCTGAGGCAGGAGGATAACTTGTGCCCAGGAGTTGAGGTGCAGTGAGCTATGATGGTGCCACTACACTCTAGCCACGGCGACAGAGTAAGATTCTGTCTCCAAAAAAAAATAAAAGAAAAAAGAAACAAGATACTGGTGTTCGTGATTGGAGCCAGCTCCCACCCCTTCAGACCATGGATTCCAGAGCCCGAGCTGTACTGCTGGTGCCAAAGGCGGGGACAGGGCACGCTGCAGCCCACACGGCCCCAGGGCAGGCGGCCCCATCTCTCTGCCTTGCAGGGGTGTCGCCTCATTCCTCCCCTCGCACTTTGGAGTGGCCACGCCAGCTAGCGCACACGTCATGCGGCCGTGCATGCACGAGTCACCAGAGGCTACTGCAAGGAGGTGTCCTTCTCTCTAAGCCCGGGAGGGGTTCGGGAAGGGTGCCGTCCCATCCAGGCTTGGCTGGCCGGCACACCTCTCCCCAGATCCCGCACAGGGGCGCCAGCCCCACGAGGATGCAGTGCCTTTCTCCTGAGGCAGCAGACCAGTCCCTGGAGACGGGGGCCCGGTCACCTGTGGACGATGTCCAGCTGGTGCAGGTATTCTAGCGCGTCCAGCACCTGGCCCAGCACGTCCTGCAGCCACTGGGGAAGAAGCAGGAGATGCCAGGATGGGCGGGGCTGCCTGCGGCCGCTTTTGGCAAAAGACCACTCAAAGTGGCAGCAGGACAATGGCATGTTCTGTCCCTGTGTCCTGAGCCAGGCCTGATGCTGGCGAAGGGCTTGGGGCTGGCGGGCAGGCCAGAGTACATGCGGCTCTCAAGACAGTAGGACCACATCCGCTGGAGGCCGCGCTTCCGGACCCCGCACTCCCGTCTCCCTGCTGGAGGGGCTCCAGCCCTGGGCCACCCCCGCAGTGGCCAGGCTCGTGGGTTGTGGCCCATGCTGCCCAGCACCTGCTGGCAGCCGTGCCTGCAGGTAACGGATGTTGAAGCCTTCAGTGCTTGCTTGGGGCCTGCTCCTTTATGTCAAGAAAATGAAAAGAGCCCTCAGAGAGAACATTCTGGAAGCATTCTGTGTCAGACACCAGATCCATCTCATGTCCAGGGCAGTGATTTTCAAACTGCGTTCCCAGCACCCCTGGATTCAGAGCCACCCTAGGTGTCGGAGAGGGGCCAACGGGCAGGACGCTGGGCTTGCCCCTCCCGCCAGTGGCTACGGCTCTGCTCCGCTCACGGGTCCCGGGGGTTTCACCACCAGCAGAGCGTGGCGCCCGCTCCAGGCCTGCCTCTGAGGCCCGGGTGGAGAGAGGAGCTGCGTGCCTCGGGGGTGGTGGTGCCCAAGGCCCACCCAACAGCCTTCCCCAAGCAAAGGCAGGCAGAGCCCGTGTGGGGCGGATCACAGCCATAAACGTGAAGCAAAAACCATCAGGCTTCCAGAAGAACACGGAGGAGGGCGTCTTGATGACCGCAGGGCAGGAAAGGCTTCTCAGAGCAGGACTCTGAAGGCAGCAACACAGCAGCATCGTGAACGGCTTTGTGACCATGACGCTTTCCGTCCGCCAAAAGGCATCACTGCGCAAGTGACCTGGCGAAGCGCAGCCTGGGAGGAGGCGCCTGGGCCCGAGTCCGCACTGCAGCAGCTTCTCCGGGCAGCCCGCCGTCAGCACGGGCAGAGCACTTGAACAGGCGCCACGGAAGACATCCAAGGGCCAGGATGTGCTCACGCGACTGCTCGCCAGGAATGTAAATGAAAACTGTAACAAACGATCGCTGCCGGCTGACGTTAGCAAGACCGACGTAGATGGGCGCGGTGGCCCTGGCACTCTGGGAGGCTGAGGGGGGGGGGGGGGGGGGGTCGTGGGAGCCGAGGAGTTCGAGGCTGCAGTGAGCTGTGACGGTGCCAGTGCACTCCAGCCCAGGTGACAGAGCGAGACCCTGCCTCTAAAACAAAAAAGACTGACGCCATGACGCTGTGTCAGGATACGGAGCCCGCACAGCTTGTGGGGAGAGCAAACGCTGGCTCGACCCAGCCACGCTGGAGATCTGTATGGAGCAGCTACCGACGCTTCGCGTATGCCACTCTGCAACCCCACGCCGCACTCCCAGGTATTTACCCAACAACCTTCACAGGCCTCGTTCGCAACAGCCCCACACTGGGAACCACCCACGTGCTCCGCAGCGCGAGCAGATGAGCAGCCTGCTGTGAAAACAGCGATTCAATGAGCGCGAAGCGCCAGGCCGAACCAAGGAAAGCAGACGTGAGTGACGGGACCGTGTGAGTCCAGCCACGTGCGCCGCTCTGCAGGCAGAAGCCGGTTGGATCGTGGTTTCCAACTGGGAGCCTCCCGGGCTTTGGGAGCGCCTTCTCCTTTGACCTGCGGGGCTGTGTGCGCTAAGCTCATCCCGCTGCGCACTTAGGTTTTGCGCACGTCACAGTACGCGACACCTGTAGACGTGCGCGTGAGAAAAGAACAAGACCCCAGACCCCAGCGGCACCTACCCATCCTGCCCTCGCCCTGCTGCAGGAGCTGCGGGCCACGGGGCCCTGTAGTCCCAAGGCCTGGCGTCCCGAGGGGTGCCTTACCTCAGGCTCAATGACTTCCTTCGCCTTCCTCTTACTCTCAATGACGTCCTGGAAGCTGACTCGGTGGAACTCCATCACCAGGCAGAGGAACAGAGAGGAGGTCTGCCGGGACGGAGCTCCTGAGCCAGCTGCCAGACGCAGGCCCAGCCCCAGGGCTTCTGTGGGGTCGCCACTCTAGGGCCTCCCCGCACCAGGCCAGCACCCACAGTGGGCTTACGCGCCCCTCCTCGCCCATTCCCAGCCCCGCCAAGCTCTGCCCACACCGAGCTGCTTGGACTTTGCCCAAAGCTGCACGTGCCCCTGGAGCCTGCACAAGTGGACCCCTCTGCCTGGAACCACCACCCGCCCCTTCCCTGGGGTGACGGCTCGTGCTCCAGGAGCCTGCCTGACTGGGATCCCAGTACGGCACGTCAGGGGCCCCAGCTCCGTGCTCCCTCCCCTGGCGAGATGTCCTCTAGGCCTTTCTGCACCCTTCTTGAGAACACTGGACGTGCTCAGAAAATATCTGGGGTGGGTGAAGTGAGGGCCCCCCCAAGGCTTTCCACAGGGCCCAGCTGAGGGGAAGGAAGGTACGTGGTGGGGGGGCCCTTCACTCCCGCCCAGACCCTGGGCCGTCGGCCCGGCGGGCACAGCAGCGTGGACTCACGCAAGCTGACGCAGCCCGAGGCCTGCCGGCCGTTGCCTCCGCACCTGTCAGGCTCAACCTCCCTCCCTCCACCTCAGGCCTGCCTAGAGTGGCTCCTTGTAAACACGAGAACTCACACAGCCTACGGGACGCAGCACAGGGCTTGGGGGCTGCAAGACCTGGGTTTGAATCCCCACTCCGCCACCTACTAGCTGTGTGGCCCTGGGGAGCTCCTTAACCTCTCCGAGCCTCAGACCCCATCAGGAAGACGAGGACAGCACTTCCTGCCCTGCAGCCCCCCAAACATGGTGATGGCCGTGGGCTGGCCACAGACCGTGCAGGGCTGTAAGAGGAAGGGGTATCAGGTGGCTGTGGAAAGTGGGGACCCGCTGCCCACGGCCAGCTGCTTCCATGAAAGTCGAACCTCAACCATGAGAGGCACAGACTCACGAAGCCTGTGGCTGCAGGACGTGGCAGCTGATGCACAGAGCACTGGACTCAGGCCGGGGCCTGGCCTTCGGGCGTGGCCACGTGCTAGCCGGGTAGCCTGTTTCTCTTAGCCTCTGCTGCTTCTTTATAAAATGGGATAGCAACCTCTCCTATAATGAGGTCACTGGGGCTGACGTGAGATGCACAGAAAGCCCCCAGTGTGGTGCCCAGCCCCAGTCGGTGTTGGGTCAGGCCTGGCCATGCTTAGAGCCGCTGCCCTGCCCCATGAGGGCGTGCGCGGTGCGCGTGCCTGCAGTCCCGACCCACCTCCGCGTTCCACGTGATGAACATCTCTTCATACATAGAGATGTGGGCGTGCTGGAGCTTCAGCAGTGGCATCAGCTGCGGGATGAGAGCAGGGGACACGGAGGTCAGGGAAGCACCATTTCTCAGCTGGTGCTGCCCGGCCACACATCCCAGCAAAGCCCCCAGCAGGGCAGGGAGCCCGCACAGGGCGGCCATGCCGCCTGGTGACTAGGAGCCAGACGTGCGGGGAGCTGGCTGTGGGTGTGGGACTGCGACAGGCTCTGCAACCTCTCCGAGCCTTGTGTTCTCATGTGAAAATGGGGGTAACGGTGGCGTCTGCCTCACAGGGATGTCCCGAGGACACAGCGGGCTGACGCAGGTAAGGTGCCAGGCACGCGGGAGAGAGAGCAAAGCCAGGCTTGGCTCGACGTGCTGCTGAAGGGACAGGAGGCCACCGAGAGGGCCGCGCTCCTGCCCACAGCTCAAAGTGCGCTGAAAATAAACCCGAGCAGGCAGCAGGAACAGCTCCAAGAGCTCCTGAGCCAGATGGCCAGCTCCATGTGACGGGTGGGCGTCAGGGTGGGCTGCCGAGCAGGACCTGGAAGGGAATTGGCGGCGTGGAAAGCCACAGCGACGTGGAAAGCCACGGTGGCGCGGACTCGGTGGGCCTCCCACGCTCGTTCTTTCCATTTGTCGGAAAGTAGCCTGGGCCCGGCACTGTGCCAGCCACGGCGCGGACCGAAGAATGTCTGCTCGCTAAGCTCAGGAGCTGGCTGTCCCAGAAAGACAAGCAGCTAACCACTAGACAGGAGGGACACTGACCTCACGAAATTGAGAGGCAAAGAAGCAGCACTCAAGAGCCTTTGTCCAGCAAATCGAGCTCACGCAGCTGTGACTGCTGCCGCCATGAACTGCGTGTTACCACTGGTCAGTTCCAAATGGTCGCATTAAGGGTAATTTACATTTTCTTTGTTAAACAATTCTCTATTTTCCAAATTTTCTACTATAATTAATACTTTTATAATTGGGGGAAAAAATAATCTTCTAGAAGGTGGTTATTGGTAGATTAGCCTAAGCCCTGGCTAACATGTAAACTTCATCCTCTCTGGGAACGTGTGTCCTAAACTGTCAGCAGCGGTATTTAGAAGTGAGTGTTTGGGGCATGGACTCCCTTACTGACCTAGGGCTGCTGGCTTCACAGGTGGGACAAAACAAGTTGTGACCCTCCATTCCTCCATCCAAAATTCCCTTCGCACAGTCACGCAACAAGAGAGTACAGAACATAGGCTGTGCGTGCGGCACCATGCTGCTCTAGAGAGCAAACCACCAGTTACCTCCTCCAGGGCATCATTGGCATGATGCTCATCGATGCATTCCACCTGCAAAGACACAGAGCACTAGCTTAGTAAACGTGTAGTGGACCACCACCACTGCCACCACCACCATCATCATCACCACCGCCATCATCACCATCACCACCACCCCGATCATCAGGACCATCACCACTACTATCATCACCACCATCATCACCACCACCATCACCATGACCATCACCACCACCATCATCACATCATCACCATCACCACCATCATCACCACCATAACCATCACTACCACCATCACCACCATCATTGCCACCACCACTGCCACCACCACCACCATCACCATAACCATCACCACCACCACCACCATCATCATTATTTACCAGGGTGCCAGGCTCCCACCATTCATGGCCCCGCCACATGGCAGAAGATGGGGCCTCAAGATGTTCCTAAGGCAGAGGTCTAAAAATACTTGGAGCAATGAGAACATCTTTGCTCCGGTTGCCAGGATAAGTTTAGGATAGCATAATATGAACTCCAAAAAATCAGTAAAGGATCCATTTTCAGACCATTTGAGAGCCGGGAAGAAAATAATGTTTTTGTCCTAGAGCCAACAGCTCTGTTCTGGTTGGTAAAGTATCAGTCTCACCACTTCATTCCTTATCCAGATTGGGAGGACTCTCTCCCCGCGCTGCACGTGTGGCAGCCCCCTCCTTCCCTGCGCCCTTCCTGGGTGGAGGGTGAAGGTGGGGGAAGGGAGGGGTGTGGTTCGGGTGGCGCAGGGTTTTGAGTCTGCAGCATACTCAGTAGCACAGACTTGGGTATGTACCATCGCCGGATCTAATACCAGATCCTTACCCAGAAATTTTGCTCAGGGAACTTACAAATGAAGTGCTTTTGTAATTGTAGCGACCGCAGACCATAATATAAAGTTAGTGAATTGTTCCCAGATCCATTAAAAACCCCAGATGCTGGTGGCTCTGTCCTGTGGAGGGCAGGGCAGACACCCTGAGCGAATCTTCCTGTCTTCCTTTCCTCCTGTCCCAGGGGGCTTACGAGTGGGTGAAGCTGGCCAGAACACTCTGAAAGCCTCAATCTCTTAATCTTTCACCCAGTAATCTCGCTCCTAGGAATTCACAGATGGTCAAAAAAATTAACCATAAGGATATTTATCAGAGTTGTCTACACGTAGTGCAAACTTGAGAGCAAGCTAAACACTCATCCTACGTGAGGGGCGGGTCCGGGCGCTGGCAGCACATCCCGCAAGACGGAGCCACACAGCTGCCAAACCAGGGGAGGAGGCGGCTGCGACTGGCGTGGGCCGAGGTCCGCGATGTATTAAGTGAGAAAAAGTATGCCATAAATTCCAACAACACTGTTCTTGTGAAAACAGAAATTTACAAATGCTCAGAAGAAACACTGGAAGGGTACGCAAACTCCTACCCGCACTCCCCTCTCCCAATTTTTATTTAGAAAGAAACAGCCGGGTTTTTACAAAGTTCCTTAATCGCGAGGAAGGTGGTCGGCCACCCCGCCCCCCTGGCCTGTGAGGCCGGAGCAGGAGGCCTGCGGCAGCGGCAAGGGAGGCTCTTCCACCTGCACGGCCAGCCCCTGGGCCCGCTGTGTCCCTGCCAACACACAGACGGGAGGGTGTGCCAGGGACTCTTACAGCAGCTCTCTTGCCCTAGATCCCCTGTGCATCGGGACCACCCTCTCTTGGACACACAGGAGTATCCTCCTGCAGGCCTGCACCCCCACCTGCCGTGCTAGCTCTGGTGAGAAGTGTGGTGGAAGGGCCCAGGGCCCAGTACATGACATTAGCCCTGTGTGACCCTGGGCCAGTCCCTACCCTCTCTGGGCCACCTCCTTTTCGGTAAAACTGGTGACCCTGCACTGAATAGCACCGTGTCCCCCCTGTGAGGTGGCCTGAATTCAAACCCTCTTGGCAACTGGGTGACCTTGGCTATCTGGAGCTGTAAAACAAGGTCACTGTTCCCGCTTTGCAGGGCTGAGGAAAGACTGAAGGAGCTGATGGCTGGCGTGCAGCAGCAAATGGCAGGTGTTGGTGTTGAAGCAAATCAGCTGTCCTGTCAAGGTGACAGAGACAAGCCAGTGGGAGACCTGGGAGTCTCACTTCTACCCAGACCGGATTTGTGTCTGTGAGTCTGGCAGAGAGGAAGAGAGTGCAGCGTGCTCGGGAAGCTCCGGCACGGGGATGACGAGCTGGTGTGGGAAAGTCACAGCACCTGCGCGCAGGTCGCCGCGGGCTTGGCCTCTCACCTGCTTTATCACGTGCTTAGCTTTGGTTTCTGTTTCCTCCACCACCAGGTTCACCCCCAGCGCCCCAGGATTCAGCTGGTACAAAATCTACCAGCAAGAAAGAGAGAAGTTTTCAGGAAACACACACAGCTTTTTGCTTTCAAAAGTGCACCCTCCTTCCTGGCCCCCTCTCAAGCTGGCAGAGCAAGCATCTCCCTCCACTCTGCAGGAGAGGAGGTGGCCCAAGGCCAAGAAGCCCCTCAATGGCAGAACCGGATCCTACCTCTCTGGGGCCCATTCTGGAGTTCGTTCTACAATGCCACGCCCCTCCCCTGACCTGCAGTGGGGACCAGCCAGACGCCCACAAGCAAGCACCTCCCTGGGGCCAGGGGCTCATGCCTTCTCTCTAGAGCCCTGTGAGCTCAACTTCCAGCGTCCACCTCCACACTGGGCTTCAAACAAGAAAGTAACCATCCTGTAACTGGTGTGGTCATAGTCACAGCCACCCGTGCGCCTGGTACCGTGCCAAGCACTTTACAGCTACCCTGTGCAGTCAGCACCATTGTCATCTCTATGTTTACACTGAAGGAAACTGAGGCAGGCACAAGGAGCTAGGTCCTTGCCTGAGCCTGTGTCGCTAAGACGCAGGACCCCCTGGACTGGATAACTCTGGGGTATGACTCCAGAGCCTGTGATTTGAGCCCACCCTGCAGAGGGATGGCCACCATGCCCGAACGCTGTGCGGAGAGGCCAGGGAGACAGGTGGGGGTGGGCCAGGATCTGCAAGATGCTGACATTCATCAGAGGATGGGGAAGGGGCAGGATGCAGAGGTGGGGCTGTGGGGATGGAACCCTCAGCCGAGGGTCTCTTGGAATCCACAAAGGCCTGAGGATTCTGTAATCGGCCCTTCTGGGCAGCCTGAATCCTGCTCATGGAATGATGGGGACAATGTCCAGAGCAGCCCCAGCCACGGGGGCCAGAGGGCAGGGCTGATGTAAGAATGCTCAGGCCAGCGGGCTAGCGAGCACGCACACGGAGGCTCACGCCTATAATCCCAGCACTCTGGGTGGCCCTGGTGGGAGGAACACTTGAAGTCAAGAGTTCGAGACCAGCCTGAGCAAGAGCAAGACCCCGTCCATCTCTACAAAAAAAACAGAAAAAATAGCCAGGCATTGTGGTGCACCTTTAGTCCCAGCTACTCAGGAGGCTGAGGCAGGAGGATTGCTTGAGCCCAGGAGTTGGAGGTTGCAGTGAGCTAGGCTGACGATACCTCACTCTACCCAGGCGACAGAGTGAGACTCTGTCTCTGAAAAAAAGAATGCTCAGGCCTAGGCTCTCTGAGGCAATAAATTAAACAGTAAAGGGCATCTATATCTCAGATCAAGTCTTTTTTTTCTCCTGTAACTTTACTTTAAAAATCCTCTGGCCATGAGGGCCAACTTCCTCCCACACAGAATTCTCCCAAAGCGAGGAAAACTAGCCTACAAGTGGTTTCCTGATTAATGAAATTTTTACAAATACTGAATCTAACATTTACTAAAGTTGACGTATTATATACAGAAGCATTTAATGAAACATCCATTTCTATCTTGCAGTTTTCCTCGTGTGTTCTGTGAATTTTCCAGGTCTCAGCGTTTCCAGAGACCCAGGCTGAGGGTGTCCCTAGACTGCGGGCGCCGGACGAGCCGTTGGGCGTCCCAGGGTGTCCTGTCCCACGGGCACCCGCACACTCGGCCGGGCCTGGCGAGTCTTCACTCACTCTAGACAGGGGAAACTGAGGCCCAGGAGGTGAAGGGCACGCGGGTCACCTTTCGAGGCCCCGGGTCAGCCTGCGAGCT
>NW_012155363.1:346230-371170 GCF_000956105.1 Propithecus coquereli
CTCGTCCCCGCTCCCGGGCCCCGGCTCGAGTCCGGGGGTGTCTGGGGCCCGTCTGCGGCAAATGGGGGCGTCCTCTGCGTGCGGATTGTTCGGGTCACGTCTTTCCTTCCAGCGGGCGGCCTGGGGGGCGGGGAGGGGAGCTCGGATCCCAACCGGGGCTAGGTCGGACTGGCGGCCCGGGGGTCCTCCGGGAGGAAAGGGGGCGCCCTGGATGCACCCCCGTTACAGGAAGCCACGCGCTGTTTTCTCCTCTTTCCCAGATGCGCGGGACTCGTGGGGTCCCTTTGACCCTGCCTGCATCTTTCCCTCCCGGCTTGGACTCTGCCCCGGGCCGTACTGAGCGGGGATCTGTCTGTACACAGCCTGGGAGGAGGGGAAGGCTGTCGCCTGCTTTTTCCCTTCCCGACGTGTACAGGTGGCACCCGAGCAGCTGGGAAGCCCAGGGAACAGGCTGTGAGTCGTCGCAAGCATTCAGAAACGGGGTGGGCAGGATCAGACCCTGGGAAAGTGAAGGGACCGAGCTTGCACCCTCTCTTTTGATTAAGCTTGGCAGAAAGAACGCCTGGCGGTGATTTAGATGTGTGCCGTTTACTGCTAGAAGTATCCCGTTACGTCTGCAGAGGAGCAGCCTTACCCTGCAGGCAGACCCTCATCTGGCCCACCTGCCATTTTCTCCTTGGTCTACTTCATGTGTCTGTGGCTTCGCCAGAGTTTAAAGTAGTGATGGTTAAATTTTTAATTTTTTTCGGGGTCGTACTGAGTCATCGAACTCTGAGGCCTAGACTTATGGGAAGGCTTTTGAGTGTGTGTTTTTAAAAAAATAAGTGAGCATTTTCTGATCAGTTATTGGTGAATGGGCTTTTCTGTTGTCCCCCTCGAGGGGTGATATCTTTCTAGTGTGTCCTCATCAGTGGTTCTTACTGCATCACTTTCCTGTGAGTTAATGTTTTAAACCAGTTTTGGGGTAAAAAGTATACCAAGTTGAAGAAGCAGTTTTTTCTAAGGTCATAATTTTGTGTTCAAAGACACAGTTTAAAAACTGTATTCCTCACAAACACAGTTCATGCCAAAAGCTCTCAAGAAGCAAGTAGGCTTTTTTGTTTGTCAGTTTTCATTGACATAAATTTTAGTGACCCAATTTTATTTCCCCAAGTAACAACTCCCTGAGAATATGGCTCGTTTTAGCTGAGAGAAGTATGAGAGCTTCGTGCACTCACTCTTCAGCCTGCAAAACCCTGGTTTTGCAAGTGAATTTCATAACCAAATGTAGATAAAATGTCTCCAGTCAAGCTGCTGCCAACTCTTAAATGATAGGCTCTCCTACTGAAAAGAAGTTCAGAATCTGCTTACGTAATCCTTTCTTCTTCTCCTTCTCCCTGCATTTTGTTACCTTTTAAATGAAAGAAGCAGAATCTTGGAACTGCAGAGGCCCTTGAGGGGGACACAGGCTGACGTCGACCAGGTAACCGAGGGGAAGGTGAGGCCGCCCAGGCTCCTGGACGTGCCGTGGCCGCAGCCCTGAAGAGACCCCAGGTCTCCACCCTTGGTCAAGCCCCTGTACAGCCGGTTTCCAGTGCCTGGTGCCCCTCTGGTGGCACAGATCGAGGGGAAGACGGTCCGTGGTGAAAGGGCGTGCTGCTTAAACAGCAGAAGCGCAAGGTGGATGAAGGCCACGTCTGTCAGTGCGCAGGCTCAGTGCGCAGGCTCCGCTGCCAGCAGAGCTGCGTTAGAGTCCTCTTGGTTCCAGTCTGCCTGGGCAGCACACAGTATGTCAGCAGGAACTCCGTGCCCCCTGTGGGCAGCTCAGGAGGCCAATGACTCTCTTGCTGTCACAAGCCAAATCAGGACCCTCTTCTGCCATAGGCAGCTTATAGGGTGTGAAGCCACAACATGGCTTCCTGTGACAAAGTCTGACTGCACTGGGGTGGTGCCATTCATTTTAACAATTAGCCACTCGATATTTGAAACAAAGCTTCCAGTAATGAATGACGTGAGAGTTCGGGCGTTTACATGAAAATGATCTCATTTGAAGACAGTGGGAAATTATCATGGAAGTCACTGGTCAGATAATGTGACACATGCATTTTTTTCTAATCTTCAGAAAACAAAAGCAAAAATGAAGTGACAGGATTTGACCACAAAGTCTGGGCTGCTGAGAGTGAAACCTCAAAAAAGCTTTGTCTGCCAGGCCCAAGTGTCCTCTGATAATTATGACCATAATACCGAACCTTTAACTAGGCTGCGTCCTTGATACGCTAGGTGTATACAAGGGCGACTCGCGTGGCCCTTCTGACTGCAGGAGGTGGGCCGTGGCATCTGCATCTTCTGTGAGAGAGTGAGGTTTGCCGTGGTCTACACTGGCTGGTGGCGGGGCTGGAGCTAGTCCTCGTCTGGTCGCCCCAAAGGCTGAGTTCCCCACTGCTTGGTGGACCGCCGCCTTCTGGTGTGCAGAGGCCGGTCCATGGGGAGAGCAGTCTGCTTGGTTTCTGCTGGCAGGCTCTCCCGAGCTGTGTCTCTGTCTCTGCCCCTGGCATCAGGCTCCCTGCCCTGGCAGCCAGGGACAGTGTCCTCTTCCTCCCAGGAAGCCGGGCTCTGGAGAAACTGCTGAGACGTGCTCTGTGCAGGAGCTGGGCATTCGGAAGCCGTGGGAAAGAGCCAGAAACTCTAATGAACTCAGCAATCCAAAATAACGTCCAGCCCGCTGCTGCTACTCGCCGCCTATTGGACAGTCTGCAAAATGTGGCTTCCAAGCACGTTTACACCCATAAACAGGAGTATTAGCACTTAATGGGTTCTGCCTGATGGTCATCACCAAAGTGACAGAAAAGCTGCTTGGGGCCAGACTCTCGAGGGTGGCAGAGCTCGTCCCAGGAGCTAGGAGCTGGCCTCAGCCTTGACCTTGGGTGTTGAGGGTGTCCTGATGAGGACACCAGAGCCCCTTGTGTGGTGCATGGGCCTGGGGAGGCTCTCGGTGAGTGCTGTGTGGCCGGCCGTCTGGCGGGCTCCAGCGTCCCCTGCAAAGGGCTTCCTGCCCATCCCGTGAAGGAGTCGGAGAGAAGACCGGGGGAGCTGACTCACTTTTCTCCACATGCTGATCTTAACAGGAGGTTAAGAAACAACCGCCCCCTCCTGTGGGGCGCGGGGTGAAGTCAGGGAGTGTGGTTAGTGAGGCCCCTCCCGGAAAACGGCACGGCCACCCTGCGTGGGGCCTGTGCCACGCCTTTCCTACGGCTGGGCTTCTTGTCACGCGCAGGTTTCTTGTCAAGCTCGCCACCCTCTCCGGGACAGGGCCCGTGACACCTCCGGCTCTCAGGGTGCAGCACTTGGAGGGAGACTAGCTGGGAAGTTCTGGAGTCTCGGTGAGTCACCGAACTCTTGCGCCAGCCCTGACTCAGCCTGGTGTGAGGGAAGTCACTCGGCACAGGGTCTCGTTTCTAGGTTTGTGGACTTCAGTCGGCCCTTGATCAGGGCAGCCCCAGTCCTTGGTGATCAAGGAAATCTGACCTTCGTTCTTCCTCAGAGTTCTCGTGTATCGATAACCGCAGGCTGCCCCCCAGTTACTTTTTGTCCTGAACGTGAAGAGGAAGTCGCTTTTCTGTGTGGTGTGGGAGCGGCAGGTGGCCGTGTGCTGTCGGCCCAGAGCCGTCTCCCGGGCTGGGTTTAATTACGCTTCGAAAATGCCCTGCAAGACTCTGAGATAATAACCCTCTGAGCGAAATCTCAGCTTTCACTTGCTAACGGGGACGCTGTCCGCGCTCACGCGCCGCGCCCTCGCGAGAAGCTTGCCGACGGAGGGAGCTGCCTGTGTCATCTCCTCTTCTCACGAGCTGTCCAGGTCAGCGTCGTCCTCTGGCGCTCCTGTCACAGATCTCTGCTGAGGGGACGGCCACGGGTTTACAGCTCGCAGTGTTTGTACAGCCAGCGTGTGCACCTGGCCTGCGGCCCACGGCCTGCGTGCCGGCTGCCAGCAGTGGCCCGGTGCTGCCCGAGTCGTGGGACCGTCTCTGCTGTGCTGAGGATGCCTTCTAGAGCCGCATGACGTGGGGCCAGCGCCAGGTCTGCACAGGTGTGACCAGCGTGCGTGTAGGAGGCAAGGTCAACCCTGGGTCTGGCCTTGTCATTGACTGTGGCTCTTCTTTCACGCTCATGCCAAACAGATGCTCCTCAGGCGGTGGCCGGTTTAACGGAGGCTCTGCGTCAGCCTGGCCTCCAGAACGGTCGGCCTTCGACCTGGGCCACCGTCACGCTTGCCTTTGACAACCAGCACGGCCACGCCGTGGACATGCCGCGTGCAGTGCAGGACCTGAATCCGTCCCCTCCCCCCAAAGCAAAGAGCTGCGCCTGCTCCTGGCCGCGCGCCGGGGCAGGGGTGTGGATTGCACGTCCCACCTCGGTCTCTTTTGCTCTTTCATCCTTTTGGCCCAGACACTCAAATTAAGCGTAGCCGACTCATCACGGAGGCTCCTAAACACTGCCTTCGTCTCGCGGGCTGTGCGCGTGGCCGATGACGTGTCAAATGAGGGTCCTGCGGCTAAGGGGGGCTGGACCGCAGCCCACGGGCCGGGGCTTGTTCGCTCGTCTGGGGGTCAGTGAGTGGCTGACAGCCTCATTTTGGAAGCAAGTCGGAACACCTCGGATGTCTGCCTCTGGGCTCCACGCTGGGGAGGTGAAGGCCTGCGCCATTGCCGGGACGCGCAGGTCGCTGCGCTAGAGCAGCGCTACTTGGGGGCAGGGGCAGCGGTCTCCGCCTCTCCCGCGGAACCGGTGCTTGTGCCGTTGCTGGGCGTTTCAGAAGCACTGAGGCCAGGAGCCAGACCCGGGGACGCTGTGTGGCGTGGCTGTCCCCGTACCTCCTGGCGCGGTGTGGGCGTGTTTAACGCTGTGTGTACACATCTTACTTCTTCTCTGCGTGGGTCTCAAGTTCACATGGAAGTATTTGGACCTCTTTTCTACAAAAAGAAAAAAAGTTTTTCTCCTTTATCCTTCCCTGCTGATTTTAGGCTTCAAGTTGGAACGACTCTTAGCAAGCATTAACCCAGCTGTCCTCACTTTGCAGGGAGCGTAGAGACCCCAGAACAGGAAATTGGCCTGTCCGTGGCCATGCAGTGCACTGGCTGGTCGATGTGGGGCGGGCTGGGGACAGGGTACTCAGGCCTCAGGCTCTGTTTCCTTCCTCGGACCCGGCGGGTTGATTCTCCGGGTGTTTGTCGCTGCCATTCCTGTGTGGACCAGAAAATCCAAATCACCAGGGCCCCTTAGAAAGGAATTTTTTAGGCAAAGAAAAGATGAGAGTTGAGACCTCACCTGCCATCACGTCAGTGGGGGTCAGGGACTGAGTGGGCGCTGGGAGGAGAGTGGCCACCCGCTTTGTGACTGCCGCTCCCTGCCCCATGGGGCCCGTCGTGATGCCGACCAAGCCAGGGCCCCACCCCGGTGCTCGCTGGTGAGACGGGAGCCTCGGTAGGGTCTAGGACTCTGGCCGGTGTGTAAAGTGTGGATGGTAAAAAACACTCTGTGTGCGTCCTCATCTGTCCCAACAGCAGGTCCTGCCAGCCCTCAAGGCCTGTGCAGCCGACATGGGCTCACCTGTCCCGTGCAGGGGTCTGACTCGCGCATGCCCTTTGGACCCAGCTTCTTGACACGTCACTTCTGCGGGTGGGTCCCCTGATCTTTCTCCCGAGGGCTTGCCGTGTTGTCTAGGATTTCTTCCACTCTGTATCAGTTTTGAGTGGGTGATAAAAGTGCATGGGGTATACCTGCGTGACATTCGTACTTGGCATTCAGCAGTGCATGGTGGCCTCCTAATCCAGCCATCATAAATGACGTGACTTGTAAGGGACAGAAGGAAGTCATAAATGTATTTATCCCTTTGACCTTTGAGCATGATTTTATACACTATCTTGCTATCGAAACAGTTGTCCATCCTATTTGTTAGTGTGTTTTTTATTTTTATTTTTTGTTTTTTTTGAGACAGGGTCTCACTCTGCTCCTGGGCTGGAGTGCGGTGGCATCATTGTAGCTCACTGCAGCCTGAAACTCCTGGGCTCAAGCCATCCTCTGCCTCAGCCTCCCAAGTAGCTGGGACTACAGGCGCCAAACGCCCGGCTAATTTTGGTATTTTTTTTTAGAGGTGGGGGTCTCGCTGTGTTGCGCAGGCTGTAGTGTATTTTTAATTTGCTTTGGGTTACACAGCCTTTAAAAAAAATCCCGGTGCTTTCTAGCCATTAGTCATACCAACTTAATATTTTTTTTTTAGAGATGGGGTTTCACCCTGCTGCCCAGGCTGGGCTCAAATGATCCTCCCGCTTCAGCCTCCCGAGTAGCTGGGATCACAGGCGTGTGCCACCACGCCCGGTTGCAGTTCTATCTCTTACTGAGAATTCTCGCACACCCCATTGTGCGAGTCAGATCCTGAGCTGTCCGGAGGGGAACTGGGACATGTCAGGGGCTGGGACATGCCAGCTTTCCTCTGTGACTATACCAGATGCTCTTCAGAGTCTGGGGTTTCCTGCTGCTGCTCTGGAGACTTGGATACCTGCAAAGCGTGAGCTACCGTTCAGCTGGCTGTGAGGCCCCCCAGACCTGGTTCTGGTTCTGGTTCTGTCTGGAGGGCTCTGAGCGGCGCTGGGAAGGCTAGGAGTTCAAGGCCTTAGCCCTTCCCTGTGTGTGACCAGCAGGCTGGGGTCGAGGCACAGAATTGTGCCATTAGCACAGCCCAGGGGACCTGCCTCCCGGGCTTAGTTTGCCCATTTATAGCACGAAGGGTTGGACTAGAGCGGTGGGGGCGTGTGGCAATGGTGCGCGACACTGTGGTGCCACACGGGGGCTGCCACTGCATCCGTGGGCAGAGGCCATGCGCGGCTCCACTCCCGCAGTGCCCAGGACAGCCCCCCCCCCCCACAAAGAACGCCAGCCCAGAGCCACTTGTGCTGCGGTGGAGAAACCCCGGACCAGATGACCTTTAGGGGACTTTCAGCTGTCACTCTGTGATTCTGTCCATGCCTTTCACTGAAAAGAGCACCGTGTGTCTTGTGGCAGTGCCACCTGAGGACTGTCGCTGTAGCTGCCACCTAGGCAAGCCTGCCGCAGCGGTGCAAGAAATCACAGCGGAGGGTGTTGGGGCCTCGCCCTGTGGCGTCTGTGCAGGTGGGCCTGCCGCTGGGCCGTCCATCTCTGGGACTGACGCCTGGCTTGTCCCGTGTGTCCAGGCTTGCAGGGTGGTGCTCAGGAGCAGGTGTGGAGGGCCCCGGGGCTGCTGTGTCTGCTTGTCCTTACTGCCCTGTCCCCACACGTGCCCTGCCCGAGGCAGCGCTGGCTGGGTCTGTGTGCCCTGTCACAGCCGCCTGACCCCCAGGTTTCTGTGGCCCTGCAGTTCCTGCGAGTCACAAAGCAGTACCTGCCCCACGTGGCGCGCCTCTGCCTGATCAGCACCTTCCTGGAGGACGGCATCCGCATGTGGTTCCAGTGGGGCGAGCAGCGCGACTACATCGACACCACCTGGAGCTGCGGCTACCTGCTCGCCTCGTCCTTCGTGTTCCTCAACCTGCTCGGACAGCTGAGTGAGTGGCGCCGGGGGCTGTCAGGAGTCGCTGGGCTTCTTGCCCCGGATCGTTAGTAAGCGCTGCGCGTGAACGGCAGGGGCTCCCGAGGCCGTGGCCCGCGCCGCTTTCCCCAGCTCTGCCTCCAGGCCTGGGCTCGTTGCTTTGGGGCTCGCTACAGCAGCGTGACGTGGTCCCTGTCCCGTGCCCAGAGCAGGAGACGGAGGTGCCGGGTGGCCTGGGAGGCCTGCGAGGAGCTGCGCTGGAGAGGCCGGTGGGACCCCGGTGAACGGCTGAGGGAGGGTGCCGGACCGGGCGGAGACGCCTGCCGGCTTCCGGCCTTCCTTCTGCTCCTGACGGCCTCCCCTGGCCATCACAGGGTGACGAAGGGACTTGGCATTTCGGCCTGCTGTGCCCCCACGTAGGGCAGTGGATCGTGCCCGGGGGGACAGCTGACCGGAAGGCGGCCGTTCCTCCTCACAGCAAGGGAGCCGCTTTCCAGAAAGTAACTCATCACATGTGGCCCTTGCCTGTCATTAATTCTCCCAGAAGTTGCTTTTTGCTTGGGTAGGTGGTTTGGCTGCAGCTGGACCAGAGGGCCAGGTGAGGTGGCAGTGTGCTGTGACACTGTCTCCTCGCCTGGGCCACCCACAGGCCCCCTAACCCTGCCGTTGTGACGTTCATGATGTTCTTCTCCCCACAGCCGGCTGCGTCCTGGTGCTGAGCAGGAACTTCGTGCAGTACGCCTGCTTCGGGCTGTTCGGCATCATAGCGCTGCAGGTGCGTGGACGCCACGGGGGCTCTTGTTGGAGTCCTAGCACTGCAGGGACACGGGCGCGCAGTGGGGTCCCACGGTGGAATCCCCGCACTGCAGGGACATGGGGCGCGTAGTGGGGTCTCACTTTTCTTTGCTCCGGTGGAGCAGAGCTCCTGAAAAGGCATCTTCAAGGGGTCAGTGTCACTGCCCCTCAGCCCTGTGGCATCTCTGCCTGCCTGGACCTCCTTTTTTTCCGGGAACATCGCTGGGTTTCAGTCATAGCAAGCTCAGGAGAACCAGACAGTGGCACTGGGCCATAGAGGCTGGACCCCTCAGTAGGGGCCAGCTCTGGGTACTGGCCATCTTTGCCATGTTCCTGAGATTCCTGTGATGAGGGGAAGTCACTAGCGTGGCTACAGCCAGAGCAGTGTTTTTTTATCCCTTCACTTCATAAGGTGCAAGCTGGTTTCTCAGAAAGAACGCTGGAAGCAGTGTCGCCAATCAGCGTCTCGGTCACCTCTGCAACATGGTGGGCCCGACTCTGGTTAGACCCACAGGTCCAAGGGCCCAGCACCACACTCTGAGAAACACTGAACCAAATTCTTGAACTTGGATCTGTCCTCAGTGTCCTAAAATGGTTTTTGTGTTCTGTATTCCCACTTGTACTGGAAAAACTGCCGGATGCTGTTGTTAATTTTGGAGACGTTCATTTGAAAACGCTGAGACTCAAGTCTCCGTCTTCCTCCCCACAGACGATCGCCTACAGCATTTTATGGGACTTGAAGTTCTTGATGAGGTACGTGCGTTCTGGCCGGTGACTTTTAGTGCACTCTTCTCACGCGGGTTCCGCATCCCAAATCTGAACATTTCTGAGTGCTGACGCGTCACTCAAAGGAAGTGCTCATCGGAGCATTTCAGAGTTTGGATTTTCGGATTTGGGATGCTCAGCGGGTAAGTATGTAATATAAATATGCCACAATCCAAAACATTCTGAAATGCGTCTGGTCCCACACATTTCAGTTAAGGGATCCTCATTGTGTATCTCTAAACTCAGTAACTCCGGTTGGAATAAACTCCTTTCCGTCTAAACCGAGCTTCTCAGAACAGATTCTGCAGTGGATATCGCAGAGCCCCTGGACGGTAGTGGGGGTGCAGCCATCTCTTCTGACCCCTTATTTCATGGGTTTGGGGACACAGGTCTGAGTGACCTCACAGGGACCCAGCCGGCCCAACAGCGAAGCCGCAACTAGGACTGGGTCCTATGTGTGTAGCCTGCTGCTGTTTATCTGGAAAGACACCTCTGTTTCTTGAGCTGTGTAAGATTTCACGGCGGTTTAAGTCGAGTCAGGTCCTGTGCACGGAGCCTGCCCGGCAGCCGGCTCAGTTTGGAGAGAGGGAAGCGGGGCCCTTCCTGTGCGCACCACGGTCTCCCTGGGTCTGGTCTGAGGGACAGACCAGACGCCTGGTGAGCTGCTGGCTGGCATTTCTGGTCCTCAGGAACCTGGCCCTGGGAGGAGGCTTGCTGCTGCTCCTGGCGGAGTCCCGTTCTGAAGGGAAGAGCATGTTCGCGGGTGTCCCCACCATGCGCGAGAGCTCCCCCAAGCAGTACATGCAGCTCGGAGGCAGGGTCCTGCTGGTTCTGATGTTCATGACGCTCCTTCACTTGGACGCCAGCTTCTTCTCTGTAAGTATTCCCGCAGGCGTGACCGGGTCTCGTTTCCAGAGCCTCCCGCCCGCCCCCACTCGCTGGTGCACACCAGCCACGCCCCGGGGGAGAAAACCTCCGATCCCTTCAGCCAGCCAGGAGCCGTCAGTCTGTTGTGTGCCAAGAAGCTGCCTGGCCAGCAAACTAAGCCCGGGCCCTCCCTGACTGCTGGGGTCCCAGTGCCCACGCACGGGTCCTCCTCCCACTGCCGCCAGCGCCCTCTGCGCAGCCTCCTGCTTCTGTTTCCCTCCTGGCCGTACACACCTTCGTCCACGACTCCCGTGTGCCACTGTCAGGGTGCAGAGTCCTCCAGGAGCTGCCCGAGAGCCCTGGCCGGGCGAGGTGCCCAGGACGGCTCCTGGTGCCCTGAGGAGAAGAGGGCATTTCTAGCGTGGGTGGCCGGGCGGGCCAGGAGGCGCCCGGGAGTCCAGTCGTTAGAGCTCGCTGCGGGCAGGCACAGGCCGTGCTGACTGAGGCTTTCACGCTTCTCCACCGCTTCAGGCTTCGAGGCTTTGCTGCCCCTGCTGCCCACCGCTGGCTCGTCCCCCGCCTGCCGCCCTCAGCTTGGCTGCACCAGCCCCGCGCGGATACCCCAGTGATAAGGGGCAGGTGGAACTTTTTATAAAATATCTTTTTTCCTTACATTTGAGTTTCTTAACCGTTCGACCCACGCAGATCGTGCAGAACATCGTGGGCACGGCGCTGATGATTTTGGTGGCCGTCGGTTTTAAAACCAAGCTGGCGGCTTTGACACTCGTGGTCTGGCTGTTCGCCATCAACGTGTACTTCAACGCCTTCTGGACCATTCCCGTCTACAAGCCCATGCACGACTTCCTCAAGTACGACTTCTTCCAGACCATGTCGGTCATCGGGGGCTTGCTGCTGGTGGTGGCTCTGGGCCCCGGGGGCGTCTCCATGGATGAGAAGAAGAAGGAGTGGTAACAGCCAGAGGTCCCCACCCTGCCCAGCTAGGGCCGTGGCCACCAAGGACTGGTGTGGGCGGATGCAACCAAACTGCCAGCATTTAGGTATCCTCTTCCCTCCCTCCCTGGCAAGGGCACAGATGTTCTGAGAACTTTATTTGCAGAGACACCTGGAAATTGACGGCTGAATCTGCTCGGGAGCCACGCTCTGGTGTCTGTTTCGTGCTGGCCAGCCGGACAGTCGGTCCCCGCCACGGCACAGCCTCTGGAGTGAGCAGCTGGGCTGGTTATGGCCTCAGTCCCGATTTTGATTTTTTTTTCCTGGGGGAGGGGTCCTCAAGCTGTACTGTGAGCAGACACATTTGTACATCATTCAAATCAGTCTCCCTCTTTTTTTTTTAAGTTTACATTTTTAGTTCAAACTACTAAACGATTTTGGATGGTTCGGCCAAATACCACAGTTAAACTCCTTGGTTAAAATCGTAGCAGTGGCTTCAACGTTGTTTCTGCCCCTGCGCTGTAATACTTTCTAGGAACAGCGAGGACGCAGAGTGGTGCAGCGTCAGGGGTGGTGGGAGCTGCCGTTTGCGGTAGCAGACACCACTGGGAAAGTTGGCTCTGATCCAATCGCTGTGTTCCGTTGGTAACACCCTGGGAGCTTCAGCGGCTTCAGGCAGGGATGAGGGGTGGCAAGTCCTTGGGGAAGCGGCGGCTCTGGGTGGTGCTGGCCACCTGGGCCCAGCAGCGAGGCGGGCCCGCCGTGGCCCCGGGCATCTCACGCTGCCACCTGCGGGCTCGGCCTGTTACCTCACACCGACCTCAGCGTGAGGTCTGGGGCCCATCCACACACACCACTTTCCCGAGGTTGTCACTTGCTCCAACCTTGCCCACTTGCTACGCTGAATGCAGCCAAGATTACTTTTTACGATTTGTGATGCCTTACTGATTTGATCTTGATCCTGTATCTAAAGTTTTCTAACATTGCCTTACAGCGTGTTCCTCTCTGTGCGGGGGGGCTAATCGCTTGTTCCCTGCTCATCTGCGCCGCGGTGAATGCTGCACGGCAGTCAGGCATCCCTCTGGGCACAGGCTGGCTGAGGCTACCCTGGCGCTGCCGGGGGCCGGTCCTGACCAGTCTCTGGGCTCACCCTTCTCTCGCCCCTTGGCTTGTAGGGCAGAGGTGAGGCTGCTTCTGCCCCCAGTGCTGTTGGGCACCCACCGGCCCTGCACCTGGACCCATCACCTCCTCAACCCACCTCGTGGCCCACCCTCAGTCTCCTAGTATTTATAAAATCAAGCAGTGGCTTCAGGACACAGGGGTTCTTTCTTCCTTGGCACTCAGATGCTCACTGCACAGAGTGGCTTCTAACTGTGTTTCAAACTCAGCAGGGCTATCTCCTGGCCCACACCCGCCCCCATGAACGCAGCGTCGCTGTCGGGTAGGGGTGGAGAGTGCAGTCAGCACTAGTTCTGCGGCGGCAGCAGCAGCGCCTCGATCCCAGGGGTGGTTCTGGGTCCCTGGCCCTGAACGCGCGAGTGCCCAAGACGGGGGAGATGCCTTTGCCAGCAGGAGGAAAAGTGTGACCTACCAATTGGTTCTGGCAACACAATTTCTGAAAATTTTTTTGCTTTATGTGGGAAATAGATCTAAATCTCATTTTATGCTGTATTTTATATCTTAGTTGTGTTTGAAAACATTGATTTTTGGAAACACATCAAAATAAATAATGGCATTTGTTGTACACAGTGTCATCCTAAGGTGTCGCCCAGCTTGGGCTGGGGTCTGGCCAGGGCTCTCCGTGGGACACTGTGGTGAGCTAGGCCGTGCTTTAGGCTTCTCTGAAGCCGTGTCCAGAGAAGATTCTTACCTCTGAGCCCCTGCTGCTTCCTGGGTGTGGTTCCTGGGTGTGGGTGACAGGACCCCCGCATCTGCGGGGCAGCCTTGCCTCAGGGGCAGCAAACATCATGAGACAAAGACCGGTGGGTGGACAAAACACTGGGGACACCCCAGGAAGTCAGAGGACACATGCGGCTCACAGAAGAGGGCCTGAGGCTTTCTTAGCACTTTATTAACCCGACTGTTTAAAGCAGCCGAAGCGCCGAGGTTTTCGGTGATGACTCTTGAACTTCTTTTTCAGGGTGCCCAGCTGCTTCTGTGGCATGAACAGGATTCCGATTACAGGAGCCTGTCTGATCCCACGGGGAGGGGCTCTTCCAGTCAAAGGCTCCCCCAGCCCCCAGCCAGAGAGGTGCTGGTGTTAGTCTAAACACCACCGGCTCCCATATAGCCGCGGGATAAGACCACACGCTGCAGCCAGTCAGAGGAGCTGGGCGCACCGCCCGCCCACAGTGCCAGCCTGGTCCTGCTCCTCCCAAAGCTCTGCTAGCAAAGGCCAAGGCGAGTCCAGTAAATCCAGTCCCTTCCTCTAGGTTCCCGTGCCTCAGGCAAACCAACCCCAGGTTGCGGTGGGCACTGGGGTCGCCCGCTAAGCAGCGGCCTCGAACCCCGTCCGAGGAGCCTGGCTTCCACAGAAGCGACGGGCCGCCCCCGTCTGAGCGGCTGCTAGCTGGGGACTTCATATGTGAAAAAAGTCCAATTTTTTTATTTTTAAGAAATTGAAAACCATCCCTGCTGCCAGGCGAGCAGCCTAAGGGGAACGGCTCACCTTCCCACGCTTTGGGGCCAGCCTCCCGGCCGCTCCCGTCTCCTTCCTGACACCAGCACCCTTGTCTCCTGGGGGCCTTGGCTTCTCGTCCTCTTCGTCTGTCACAGCGTCATCGGTGCTATCCCCGTTCTCAGTCCCTCCCAGGTCCTGTCTGGTGAACACCTCAGCTGGAAGGGATAGTGGATCTGGCTGAAGGTCGTTCAGGTCAAAGTCACTGCCTTCCGTGCAGGGGTGTTGAGAACACCTGACAGGAGGCAGCTACCCAGACCAGAACCAGAGGGAGTCAGGGGAGATGGGGCCATTCCCGCTTACGTGGGTACAGGTCTGTCATGCTGTCGTCACTTAGGGCTCCCCCCTCGTCACTGGACGCAGGCTCCCAGAAGGCTTCTCTGGGGCGCGGCCGCCCGCCGCTGTGCCTCTGGTCTTCTCTCCTCCTCCTCCCGTGCAGCAGACAGGCAGGGACGAACTCCAGCCCTTGCTGCTCACAGTCTTCATCTGGGAGAGAAGCCAGCACACGCCCAGTTCCCCCACGCCCCCAGTCCTCCGGCTAACGTGGGGGGCTGCGCTCTGCCCAGGCCCCACGACTGTGGGGATGAGCAAAATGGTGCCAGTCCACTGGGCCTTGCGACCCAGCCAGGCTATAGCAAGTAGTGGCTGGGAGAGCACAGAGCAGGCCCCTAGGCAGGCCGTGCCCCGGCGAGGCTGACAGGCCTCTCAGATGCAGCCCAGCCTGTCTCCAGCAGACTGAAGTCCTCTCAGCACAGCTGGGCACCTGTCCTGGACGGCAGGGCTCAGTGGAAGTGGCTGTCTGGCCCTTGCTGCCCCTAGGCTTGCGGCAGGGAGTTGACAAAGGCCTCCCTGAAGTTGCCGCTGCTGTCCCCTCGTGGATGAAGGGGGTCCTGGAGTTTGCCCTCCAGCCCAGCACGGCTCCCCTAGCAGGGGAAGTGATGTCCCGCCATCACCCCGGTGGGCTGGACGAGCCCTCCTGGGCCCCGGCCTCTGATGCTGCTGTCATCTCTGCCACCCACTCCCACAGCCACACAGCAGCCTTGCCAGCGCCGAGCTTGCAGGCCAAGTCTCCTTACAGTGCCCTGGGCCGGGTCCCCCAACGCCACGCTCTGACTCCTTCAGACCACTGCCCTGAAGTGGCCTCACCGTCCCCAGTCCCCTCTGGGCTCCACGTCCATCATCAAACCCACTCTCATCTGTGAAACCCCCCGGCCCCTGCAATCTAGCACCTTCCTGCCCACCCTCCCCAAGCAGCTGAACACTCTGACTGGAAACAGGCCAAGCTCAGGTGGTGGTCCTCATGCCTGGAGGCCTCCACAGGGTGCTAGCCTTCCCACCGGAGACCCCTCCTCAAAGGAACTCATAATTCCCCCGCAAAGCCTGCCACTCGGACTCCCTCTCGTGTCTTCACCAGGCCATCCTCTACTAACTGGTTCTCAGCCACCAACGTGGGGTGCCTGGGGGACTTCTTTCTTCCATTCCTCATTCCCAATCTGGTTCTGTTCCCAAAGCAGTTGGAGCCTCTGCATCTGCTTCCTCTCCCCAAGTCACCACCACCTCCTGGGTGACTCTGCAGCCGGTCCCTGTCCCCACCCTCTCAGTGCACCCACTGCACGTGCTCCTGGCCAGGGCCTGCAAGGCCTGTGTGGTCTGGTCCACCTCGAACGCTGGCCCGAGGCCATCCTTTGGACCCTCCCACAGCCAAGCACCTTTCTGCCTGAGACCTCCGCAGACAATGGCCTCTACCTGGAGTGCTGCCCCCTCACGTCGCTCTGGTCCACGGCAGGCCCTCCCTGCGACCCTGGCACTTTCTTCCACACCGCTTGTCAAAACGTGCAATCTTTCCATGCCTGCTTCTGGCTCTCGGACAGGCGGGGCCGTGGTCCCTCTCTTCACTGTGCCAGGAACTAAGCAGACTTAAAGAATGACCTAAGGCATCACTTCTGCCCTCAAGGGGTGCTCCCATCTGGGTAGGGCGCACAGACCACGTGCCTGTGTGCTCTGACGCAGGGACTTACACTTGCGCAGCGCTCTCTGGTACCGCCGGCCCTGGGTGTGTCTCAGCACGTGCTCTGGGGACTTATTGATGTGCCGCAGGGTGAGTTTGCAGAACAACTGGTGCCTACCGGGCAGGGAGACCTTGGTTTGCAGGGACCCTTCACGGCAAGGACCCAGACCAGCGCTGCATCGTGGAATCCCCCGTGCCCCCCCGGACGTGAAGGCGCCCCTGGGAGAGCACAGGATGGTCTATGGTGTAGCCTGAGCAGCAGGACTTTTTAAAGCTCCCCAAGCAGTGCCACTCTGCAGCTGGGGCAGGAAGCGGCTTAAAGTTTACCTGAAAACAGGCACAGCCAGCCTCACCCCTGCAGCGCTCACCACCCCCTCTTCGCGCTGAGATGATCGTCAACCCTCCACTATCAGCTAAATCAACGCTCCTTTCTGAGGCAAAGAAGTGACCCCGACCCCATCACACCCTCCCTCAGGTCCCCCGACTGCACTAGGACCCCGTTGTCCCCGGCGTCACCCTGAGGGGCTACCCTGAGGGGCTCGGGCACCGGGGCCGGGGAGGAGCCGTCCTGAGTCCTCCCGCCCCGCCGCGGGCCACCTACGGGTTCTTGGTGCTGGGCACGATGTGAGGCTCGAACTCAGCGTAGTCGAAGGCCGCGGAGGCGCGGACCAACCGCTGGTACTTCTTGCCGCGGGTGTAGACCTGGAGCTCGGGCAGGCGGCAGGGCAGCTCGTGGCCCGTCAGGGCGCACCTCACCTGCGGGCGGGCGGGCGGGCGGTCAGGGGGCCGGGCCCCACCCCCTCCCCCGCCCGCTGCCCTCCCCTCCCCTCCTCTCCTCCCCGCGCCCCTCCAAGCCCGCCGCGGACCTTGCCGGCGCCCGGCTGCAGCCGCAGGCTCGGGTGCTGGCTCAGGAAGGCCCGGACATCGGCCTCGGGCTCGCTCATGGCCCCGCAGCCCGACGGACGCGTCTCGCACCTCGTGGAGCCGGGGGCGGGGCTGGGGCGGGGCTCAGCAGCGCCCCGGAAGCAGACGCCTCCCGCGCCCCGGAAGCGCCCGCGGGGACGGAAGCGATGGCGGCGTTGGCGGCGCAGCGGCCGGGCCTGCGGGCGGCGTGCGCGGGCCTGGTGAGCGCGGGGCCCGGCGGGCGGCAGGGGTGGGGCGCGGCGTCACGGGGGCGGCGGGGCCGAGCGGAGGCGCTCAGCCTGCCTGTCCCTCCCGCAGGCCCCGGCCCGCGCTGCCCGGAGGAGCGTCCTTGGGGTCCCCCTGCGCCCAGGTGAGGAGACTCAGGCCGGGCTGTGGTCGAGGCGCCGGGAAGCACACCTGCCTTCCGCCCCGCGGCGAAGGGCTGTGTCGTGGGGGTCGAGATGAAGCTGTAGCTGCCCGCGGGACATAGGCTTCCCGGGAGAGCCGTGGAATAAAGTTTCACTTTAGATGCCTTTGAGGCAGCCGCGGCCCTGCGCGAGCCCCGCAGCAACGCGAGGGGCGGCTCCTTCTGTGGGTCCCGCCCTGGGGAGGGTTCAAGACTAATTTGCCAGCTCTCGCCCGGCTAATGAGCGCGGCAGGCCAGGATGGGAGCGCAGGCTCTGGCAGTCTAAAGCAAAGCGCGTCTGACCACCGCAGTCACGTTTCCTTTCAGTGCACAGCAAAGGGTATTTTGCAGTCAGTAGGTGCCATGCACAAATAAAAGGTATTCTGTAAGCCTGCTCCAGCCACAAGGCCCGTGTCGCTTTCAGCTGGTGGGACTCACTCTCTGAGAGCTTAGTACATTGCTTCGTCTTCACATGTATGATGAGCAGCGAAGAAGGAAAGCTGTTAGGGGCTCTGCAAGCCACTATCCTGAGCTGTGCCGTCTTGCTTTCTCTGCACAGCACAAAGCCAGTAGTACTTAGTAAGCTACTTGCAAGCGTAGCTGCTTATGAAATGCTTTTTGAAGGAATGAGTCAATACTGTGCATCTTCGTGCAGTAGAACACGTCTTAACATATTATCGAATAAAGAGGCATGAGTCGGTTACCTGAGTTACCCAGGGTCATGGTTGGTGGTCGAGCCAGCACAAAGCCCTAGATCTCACTTATTCAGTCATCAAACATCTACTGAGTGTATGCCACGTCCCCGTGTGCTGGGCAGGGTTAGGAGCTGGGCTGGACACAGGTGCTTCTGGTGGGCTCCCGGCAGCAGGTTTTCATCTGTTCACTCCTGTGCCACATTGTCTCTGGCAATATTGGTGGAGTCTTCTTGCGAAATTGGCTGCTTCAGTTCTGTTTGGTCTAGAGCTTCTGACCCATGCCAGTGTTGTGACACTTTCTCCAGGAGTGGCCTGGAGGCCAAGCAGATGTGGCAGTTCTGCAGCAGAAGCACCTGCCACAAAAGCAGAAGAGGATTCCTTTCTCCAGTGGTTCCTGCTTCTCATCCCCGTGACTGCCTTTGGCTTGGGGACATGGCAGGTAAAGACTGGCATGTGGTTTGGGTGGGTCTGAGCCCTGGCCCCTGCTGCCACCTGCTTCGGCTTGTGCTCTGTTTCTGTAGGTCCAGCGTCGGAAGTGGAAGCTGAACCTGATTGCAGAGTTAGAGTCTCGAGTTCTGGCTGAGCCCATCCCTCTGCCAGCAGAGTGAGTGTGGCTGCCCACCTGGGGACCATCTTATTGGAGGTCAGCAGTGGGGCCCTGCCTTCTGCTGGTCCCTCCTACCCTTCTTGACAGGACCTTTTGTCGGTCACTTTCTTGAATGAGTCATCCCGCTGGGCTTGCTGTTGACACCTGACTGTGAAGCTACATGAGGCCTCCTGACATTAGTAGAAAAGTCTTATTTTTGATCCTGGGTGTCACCCTTTTTTCAGGTCCAGTATATTTGAGGGATCCCCTTCAGAGGGCATGCTCTGTGATTCCGCAGACCCCTGTGCCTGCCCTCCGCCTTCCTACATTACCTCTCTGGCCCTGGTGGGCTTTGTAGTGTGTGGCCCCCATCAGGGCATTTGTTTTCCAGCCAAGCCTTGCCCCACTGCCGTTTTCTCCACGCAGCCCAGTGGAACTGAAGGCGCTGGAGTACAGGCCAGTGAAGGTCAGAGGGCATTTTGACCACTCCAAGGAGCTGTACATGATGCCCCGGACCATGGTGGACCCTGCCCGAGAGGCCCGGGAGGCCGGCCGGATCTCCTCCTCAGCTGAGAGCGGGGCCCATGTCATCACTCCCTTCCACTGCCCTGACCTGGGGTGAGTGGGCCACGTGGGGAGCCAGCTGCCCTGGCAGGTGCAGTTGGATGTGCCAATTCCCAGCCCTAGGAGTAAACCTTGGGAATCCAAGGTACTCAGAAAGGCTCAGTCCTTTGAAGATTGTGGAATCCCTAATTGTGACACTGAATAAGCAACCTGCGTAGCCAGCTCACCTGTGACCAAGGGACTTGTGCGTGTTCAGCTCTGAAGGGGAGGCAGACGAGTGAGGCAGGACGCTCTGGAGCAACTGTCCGTTGGCCCATGCGTTAAACGATCCTGGGGCAGTGAGAAACTCAGGAGAAAACCCCAGCCCTGCCCGGGGGGAGTTCAATCAGGAGGTTCGTCGGGGGCTGTTTGGCCCAAACAGAGTTAGAAGATGGGAAAGACTTACAAGCGAAGGAAATGACGGGTACGAGAGGACCCGTGTAACTGGGGAACTGGAAGATGAATGCACAGTGAAAATTCCTGGGGCTTTTGTCAACCCGAGTTCTAGGCCCGGGATGGGTTCCACATGCTGCACCCCTACCAGGCTGCAGTGAGCCTGGGCGGCTCCCGGGCTGCCCCGTTGAAGGGAGATCAGAGGCAGCCGTAGCAGTGGTCGAAGGGCGAGGTGGGCGCCTCAACTCTGGCCATGACACTGCTGGTCACGGACTGCGCAGTGCGGAAAGGAAAGCGGCAGGGAGGTTTCTGTCAGAAACCTCAGAGTCAGGCTGGTAAGTAAAGGGGAGGGTGAGCAGCTCTTCCCAACCAAGAAAGGGGCTCAAGAGGTGAAGGCTCTCAAGCGTGTGCTCCCAGGTCTGGTCCCCACTGACTCAGTCCTGTTTTAAAAACCTTGGTGCTGTAGTCGTTAGTGATGATCATTCAAAAACCCTTCTCCTCCTGAAGTAGCATCTTTTCATTATTCTAGAACCACAATCCTGGTCAATAGAGGGTTTGTCCCCAGGAAGAAAGTAAATCCCGACACCCGAAGAAAAGGCCAGGTAAGGGACCAGGACCCTTTCCCCCTTTGGAGGAGGGCTCTGTAGGAGTCATCCCATCTCCATGCAGAGCAGTGTCACACCCCCCTCACAGATTGAGGGAGAAGTGGACCTCGTTGGGATGGTCAGGCTGACAGAAACCAGGAAGCCCTTTGTCCCTGAGAACAATCCAGAAGGGAACCACTGGTATTACCGAGACCTGGAGGCCATGGCCAAGATCACAGGTGCAGACCCCATTTTCATCGATGCCGACTTCGGTACGTTGTGACCAGCCCACCCCAGAACATCAGAGCACTTCCCAGTTTCTTTTGGGCCCTTACATTCTAGCGTGGGGTGGGGGGCAGTTCTGCAGCTGAGAGCCACTTGGCTTGGCAAGTGCTAGGAAAAGGAGGCCGTGCACAGGGCTGGCTGGCCCCAAGCAGAAGCCCTCACAGAAACCACAGCCCCTAGGGAACCAGCAGCAGGCTGAGGACTCAAGCCCACTGTCTCTACAGAGAGCACAGTCCCTGGAGGACCCATTGGAGGGCAGACTAGAGTCACAGTGAGGAATGAGCACATGCAGTACATCATTACCTGGTGAGTCCCTGGCTGTCCCCTGGCTCCCACTCCTTCAGAACACTGCAGCCTAACAGTAGCTCCTAACTTCCTTTCAACCCAAGGTACGGACTCTGTGCAGCCACCTCATACCTGTGGTTTAAGAAATTTCTGCGTCGGACACCTGGTGCTTGACGAGATGACATGACACGGCCCTGTCCACAAATAACTAGGAAGTCTCTGAACAAACAAAACCGACGGGACTTATCCTGGACCATGCACTGCTGATATAAATAAAAAAGTCCTGAGCCTCTTTTCCGACCTTAAATGATAGTGACTGGTTGATCCTAAAATCCTGCACAGTGAAAATTCCTGCGGCTTTTGTTAACCGGAGTTTTAGGCCCGGGATGGGTTCCACATGCTGTACCCCTGCAGTGAGCCTGGGCGGCTCCCGGGCTGCCCTGTTGAGGGGAGATCAGAGGCAGCTGTAGCAGTGGTCGAAGGGAGAGGTGGGCGCCTCAACTCTGGCCATGACACTGCGGGTCACAGACTGCGCAGTGCGGAAAGGAAAGCGGCAGCCTCAAGAATTTAAGATAGCTTTTTCAAAACTTGACTGGCTGCACAAAATATAAAAAATTTAAAAAATGATAGTGTACCTGGCAGCTACAGGTGGTATGAGGTGGGAGGATTGCTTGAGCCCACAAGTTTAAGATTACTGTGAGTTCTGGTCAAGACAAGCAGGGCGAGAGAGCGGGACTCAATCTCAAAAAAAAAAACCCTGACATGCAATTGATAGTTAAGTTTGAGAGGACTCTCTAAGCCCTGTCTGTAGGGGATAATTATGGCTCCTGTTTTAACAACGTATTTGTACCAGGCACGATGGCTCATGCCTGTAATCCTGGCACTCTGGGAGTTCCAGACCAGCCTGAGCAAGAGTGAGACTCCCATCTCTAAAAAAATGTACTTGTTTCAACCCCAAACCCAATTACCTTCAACCTCGAATGCCCAGACACTGGGTGAAGGATAATTTTTATTACTTTTATGTACAGAAAACAACAGTGTACATTTAGCCCAGTTTAGTAGCAAGTTCTTTAGCCTTTGCCTTTTCCAGCTTGGCGATGCGGGCCACAGATTTTGGACCCAGGACGTTGCCTCCCCAGTGACGACGGATCTGAAACAAGAGGCAGGCAGTCAGCTTGGCCTGTCATTTCTGGAGGCTTTCAAAGCTTGCTAGTTAACTTTCCTATTTGGCTGTTACAAGTGATCACCAAATAGAATCACTCAAAGAGTTAAGAGCCAGCCAGTCCCCTGCACACAAACTCGATCTGCCCATGGCAGTGTTGTGTGAGCTGCTCACCTCGTCGTATCTGTCGTTGTAGTTGGTCCTGATGGCTTCCACCAGCTTGGCCAGAGCTCCTTTGTCTTCCCTAAGGAGGCAGGGACAAAGGTGGGCTTTTAGTGACCTTTCTAGAAAACAGAAATGCTTTCATTTTTAGGTCAAAACAGCCTTTTGCCTCAGATAAAATGTGACCACATGGTTTATTCAGGTGAAGAAATTCTTAACCATCATTGGCAAAGTCTCAAATACATGTGTTCCTTTAGCCAAAAAGGCTGGCCTTTAAGGTTAAAAAAAAAAAAAAAATCTGAGGAATGGATTAGGTGACTTGGGGACAGAGTCTGGGGTCAAGCTGCATACTTACGAGTTAACCTGCGTGAAGGCGACAGTGGTGCAGGTCTTCCTGTGGACTAGACGCCCCAGCCTGGCCTTCCCTTTGATAATGCAGTAAGGGACCCCCATCTTCCGACACAGCGCAGGCAGGAAGACAACCAGCTGCAAGAAAGCAGTAGCTGGGGAGCATGTTCTGACCAAAAGCAGTAATTTTTAAATCTAGCTTGGTAGCAATTGCTCAGGGTTAAAAAGCTCATGTATTTGCACTTCAAGGTTTAATTCAGTGAGAGATTCACATCATTGCAAAAGTCATGCACAAGTTAGATCCTCTGTCAGTACTGTCCTGGAATAGAAAGGTGACTGTCCTGGTCACCCACTTTGGCCCCATGCCAGACTCAACATTAAACCTACTCCATCTTCCAGGTACTGGCAGAGACCCCAGGTTCGGCAGTCCGTGCTTAAAAGCGGGTCACACGTACCTCGATGGGATCCACGTCATGTGCGATCACCACCAGCTGAGCCTTCTTGTTCTCCACCAAGGTAGTGACGGTGTTGACCCCTAGAACACACACAGCCACTCCACATGAGCATTTATGGGTGCTGCTCTGGTCACAAAAAGCTGTAGCCAGGTGGGCACAGCTGTGGCTCAGTGTTAAAAAGCTCGGATTTTACTCTCCACAGTCATTTCAGGTGAAGAAATTCATACATCACTGCCAACAGCCTGCCCCGCCATTCAGCCCCTCTAGGGAGGGCCCACTCACCTGCTCGAAGGACAGGTGGTCTCTTAGTGGGGACATCCCCTTTGCCGGCAGCTTTCTTCTCAGCCCGGGCCAACAGTCGCTGCTTCTTCTCTTGCTTCGTCTCTGGTCTGTACTTGTGAGCCAGCTTAAGCAGCTGAGTAGCTACGAAGATACCCTTCAGTTTAGGCTTGTAGTTTAAGTACTAAGTCACTTTAACATAAATGCTAGGCCACCCTCCTGGTGTATTTAATGCAGGAATGGGGGTGTAATCAAAAAACAACTGCAGTTCAAAAAAATCTAAGGCGACATACACAATCTCTTCAGTTAGGCCACCTTCACGTTCTGGACAAAACAAGGAATCCTAGATTTAATAAACCCACCCACCTGGAAGTTCCCACCACCCCCTTTCCCAGTACTGTCAAAATAGCACGCCCTCCCTCCTCCCCTGAGACACTCACAGCCTCACCTGTTTGGCGGTCCAAGGCCTGGGTGAACTGGTTAATGGCAGGAGGCACTTTCAGCCGCTTATAGAGGATCGCTCTTTGCCTCTGCAAACGGATGTAGCGGGGCCATTTGACAAAACGGGTGAGATCCCTTTTGGGCTGGATGTCCTGTCCTGAGAAGTGAAGGCCAACACCGTAAGTGAGGCTCAAACCCGCGTCAAGTCCCCGTCTGGGCCACTCAGAGCGGTGTTGGTGCATCAGCGATCTTGGTGGTTAAAAGGTCATCACCATCTTTCAGATAGCAAATATTCTCTTACATCATCTGCACACGAACGCCGCGCAGCGCGGCGACACCCGCGACGCGTTCCGCATCCAACAAGAAGCCAAAGCGCCTCTGCTCGGGGAGCCAGCGTTTCGTGATGGCCAAGCGGAGTCCCAGCGTCGCCGAATGCGGCGACAGGCTCAGACGCTCAGCAACTCGGCGACGCCACCGCCACTGCCCCGGCTCACGGGGACGAGCTAAGAACTCCCCCCCGGCGCCTCGACCGCAGACCGACCCACTGCAGCCTGCGGAACATCACCCTTCCCCGCGGAAGCACGACGGCCGCGTTCGCCCTCCCCGCTCACCAATGCCGAAGTTCTTCGGCCTCTTCTCGAACAGCGGGTTCACCACCTTCTTGGCCTCCTGCTTCTTCACCACGGCGGGGGCCGGAGCCACCTTCTTGCCCTTGGCCTTCTTTCCCTTCGGCTGGGCACAAAGAAACCCCAGTCAAGCGGCTCCTCTGCGCCTCTCTCGAGCTGGCCCCCCGGGCAGGGGGTGGACCCCGCCCGCGCGCCGGCTACCCCAGCGGCGGGACGTCCGCGCCGCCACACGCACCGCCGAGCTCGCGCGCCCATCTGCGCCGCTCGCCGGGACGGCGCCGCAGCTGCCGACGGCGGTCGAGACGCTCCACCCTCCGGCGGGGACGGGCTCGGGACGCCTCGTGCAAGACCTCCGGGGCGGCACCCGGGAAGACAGGAGCCGTCAAGACGTTCAAGCGCCTCGGCCCAGCCCCTAAGAGCCTCCTCCCAGACCTGGCGCCACAGGGGCCAGCGCACCCCGCTCTGGGCCGCCGGAGCTTCCAGCGCAGCCCGATGCTTCCATGCCAGACCCGGTGGGGCTCCCCCACCGCTGGGCGGAGAATGGGGCCCCGAGCGGCCGCGCCAGAGGAGGATGGCAGCGGATAGAGCCGCAACCCGGCGCCGCTATCGCAGAACTGTACCTCACTTACCATCTTGGGCGGCTGGAGCAGAAAGAAAGGAAAGGGAATTGTGGGTAATATGTATGAGACCTCGGAGCTCGCGAGAACTGGTGTCTGCGCGGGATTTCAGGTTTAAAGCGACAGGGCTCCTTTATATCGTAAAGTTGGGGGCGGTGCCGCCTGCGGCCGCGCGGCCGGGAGGAGACTGCGGCGGACTGGTCCCGGGAAGCGGCGCCGGTAAGCGGGTCCGGGCGCGCTGGTGCTGGCGCCCCTGCCTGGCCCCGGGGCGAGTACTCGGGCGTGGGCGCTGGAGCAGGGGCGGCTTCCCTTCCGTGCGACTTTCCCCCCAAAATACTGCCACGGAGAATGCGAGTGCGCTCGTTTGGCTGTTCGCGGGCCCCAAGCGAGCGGCTCAGCGGGCCGAGGGACAGGCGGGCAGCGCAGGCGGCGGGCCGGGGCGGGGGCAGGGACCCGGTGGGGGCGCTGAGGGGATGAGGAGCTGGAGGCTGAGGGGAGGGGGGA
>NW_012155363.1:371272-396167 GCF_000956105.1 Propithecus coquereli
GACTGGCGGGCTGCGCGGACCGCGCGGCCGGGGTCGGGACCCAAGGGTCCGGCCGGCGCTGGGAGCCGCGGACGGCGGACGGGTGCGAAGCGGGGGGTGCGGTGACCATCGTAAGACCGTCCTCCGCGGCGTGGAGAGGGGCTGTCGGGGCGGCGGGGTGGGAGCGGAAGAAAAGGCTGCGCGCCGAGGGCTGGGGTCCGAAGGCCTCGTCGGACGAGGAGGGGGCGAGGGTGGGACAGCTCTGGGCCAGGGCGTCGTGCACTGCTCCTGCCCAGGGCGGGCGGCGGGCGAGGAGCCCCAGGTCCCGCGGTGCCTGCTGATTGAATGCGGTCCCTGTGTTTGGAAGATGGAGTTTGCTCCGCAGACAGGGAATTTCCAGAAACCTGCACGTTCTGCTATGGTGGGGGGTGGCGGGTGGCGCTGCCCACGCTGAGAGGTCCTGCCCTCTGGGTCCCAGGCCTCCGTCCCCGCGCTGCCTGGCCCGCCATGGCCCAGCAGAGAGCCCTGCCCCAGAGCAAGGAGACGCTGCTGCAGTCGTACAACAAGCGGCTCAAGGACGACGTCAAGTCCATCATGGACAATTTCACTGAGATCATCAAGACCGCCAAGGTGGGTGGGGCCCGGCCCAGCTCCTCCGACCACGGGAGGGAGGGAGGGAGGGAGGATCTCAAGGGGGTGGAGAAGAGAGAGCCCAGTGCGGGGTCCACCCTGGTAAATAGGGGCCCAGGTAGGGGGTCTGCTTCCCACACACCGGCAGTGCCTGGAGTGTCTCCACGCTCTGCTGGGGGTGGCATGCCTCCGGGAACAGGACAGGCAAGGTCCTTGTCCCATTTGGAAAGCCTTTGGGGCTGGCGATGGCAGGGTTATTGACAGAAACAGGCCAGCAGAGCCCGGTAATTGCAAGTCCGGGTAAAGCACCGTCGGAGACTCTGGCCAGACTGCCTCGGCTCCACGTCCAGCTTGCTGGCAGTGCTGGTTTGGGTGGGGACCAGTGCCTCGGTTTCCCCCATGCCGTGATGTCCTTGTGATTATCAATGAGTTTGCGAGCCAGTTACCAAGGGTTCTGTAGCTACTGGGTGTGTGTGTGCAGGAGAGAGGCAGGCTGAGGGGAGAAGCTGGGGAGGCCCCTGCAGGCAGGTGGAGTGGTCGGGGCCAGGGCTGGGCAGGCCCGCTGACCGCTGCAGCCGCACCACATGGGGCTGGATCTCACAGCCGCTGCAGACTCGTTGACCAGTGACGATGACAACGGGAGCCTTTATGTGGTGCTCACTGTGCCAGGCCACACTGGGAGGCCTACCTGTGCCCTGTCCCACCGGGTCTCCAAGAGAATGCCACAAGGCAGGTGCCACTCGTGCCTCTCCACGTTCAAGGAGGAGACGAACTTGCCCAGTGTCACTTGCCTAATAACTGGCAGAACGAGGGTTCGAAAGCAGGCAGTCTGACGCCCGCCCCAGCCCATTCCCTCGCAGGGCCCCATCGGGAAGCCCTGTCCAGGTTGATGGCCACTCTGGCTGGACCCTGGCTCCTTCACCAACCGCCGGGGACACCTCAACCCCACTGTCTGCTTTGCCCAAGTGTGCCCACCTGGAAGAGAGGAGTGGCAGTCCAGGCTTTGTCAGCATTTCATAAACTAACAAGGGTCAGGTGCTTTACCATGGTGCCTGGCACCCAGGAAGCAGTCCAGAAATGGTTGCTAAAAAATATACATCATCCCTTTATTCATCCATTGAACAGTTTACCAAGTACCAGAGCGAATGACATGTGTCCCTACCAAATAGGGCTTCCCCATCCCAAAAAGACTGGGCCAAGAGAAGACCCTATCCCTGCACCTGGCACGGCAGTCGGCATAGGTAGGTGCTGTCCTGACAGAAGTGCCCGTCGCTCCCTTAGAACAGACCCAGAGAGGGTGGGATTGAACCTGCCCGGGGGCCTGACCACCAGAGCACGGCGTCTGTAGAAAGCATGATAGACTGGATGTGGCGAGTTGAGCAGGGTGGGGACGCCCTGACCCGCTTTCTTGTTTGCCCCTCAGATTGAGGACGAGACGCAGGTGTCGCGGGCCACTCAGGGTGAACAGGACAATTATGAGATGCATGTTCGAGCCGCCAACATCGTGAGTCCCCAGGGCAGAGGGCACAGGCTGGGCTCCAGGAGCATCGGGTCCCCACTGAGGTTTCCTGGGTGGAGTGTGGGTCGCTCTGACACTGGTGTGCCGTCCTTCCCCTCTGGGCAGGTGGCAGAAGAGACATACAGAGATGCTGTGTTTTCGCTCCCTGGCAGCTTTTAAGAAGGGCGTAGGTGGCAAATCACCTCTCAGGAGACTGTTCTCAGGAGGGGCACTTGGAGGGAGGCTGGGCAGATGGCTGCTGCGTCCCCCCGGGGCTGGGCAGTGTTTAGGACAAGGGCGGCCCTTCCTGCTGACTTGGAACTTCCCTAAGGCTCCTTGTGAGTGAAAAGGCAAATGACAGAATGAAAACACACGTGCAGTTTAATTGCTGTGATGTCACTGGACAGACACAGCAGGCGTTTCCTCGAGCACGTGTTTGGGTGAAACACACAGGAAAAGGTCACAAAGGAATCCTGCCCCACTGGCAGCTGTGCTGGTCCTGGGAGAGAGCCGGGTCTGGAGGCCGAATGGGATTGTAGCATTCCCCGTGGGGTTTGAGTTTGTAATGAGCGCAATGTGTGCTCGCGTGGCTGACTGGGGACCAGTCCTCCAGGAGCGGGAAGGGAGGCTGAGGCGAGGGAGGGCGAGGGAAGCAGGCTAGGCTCACCTGCTGGTTGGGGCAGGTGTGGGGGCTTCTGCCTCCTGGAACTTGGGTGACCCTGCGAAGGTCGCACCGCAGACCCACTGCGCAGGTGAGGAAGCCCAGGCTCTCGGAGGCCATTGCTTGCCCCCTCACCCCGTGCCTGCCCTGGGTTGTGATGGCTGCAGGTCCGAGCTGGGGAGTCCCTGATGAAGCTGGTGTCTGACCTCAAGCAGTTCCTGATCCTCAATGACTTCCCGTCAGTGAACGAGGCCATCGAGCAACGCAGCCAGCAGCTGCGCGCGCTGCAGGAGGAGTGCGACCGGAAGCTCACTGCCCTGCGAGATGAGGTGTCCATCGACCTCTATGAGCTCGAGGAGGAGTATTACTCGTCCAGGTACAAATAGGGCCAGACCCCTGCACCGAGCAGAGGCCTACCCACCTGGGCCCGGCCCTGAGGGGCCTCCTGCTTTACCAAGCCCTCGCCGGCGTCGCGGTGGAGCTGGCGCGGGTGCAGAGCAGAGCTGGCCAGAGCGCTGACGGACAGACAGCTCGCAGCCGTCCGCGGCCCGGGCCTTTCCCACAGAGCAGCGTGATGGAACTACAGGACTTTTGCCACTTGGGGCAGCCCAGTCTGGAGGAGGGGGGCTCCTGCCGGGCAGCGTCCCTCCTCGAGCAGTGCTTTCTGGGCCTTGCCGCTCCTCTTAGCCCACAAGGCAGTACTCAGATGTTTGAGCCAAGGCTGGCCGGCCCCTCTCAGGCACCAGTGCTCGCCCAGGGATTCAGTTTCATGTGGATGTCACCAAACCCACAGTGTGGAGGTGGGGATGGTCCTGGGAGGCAGGAGGGAGAAGCCCAAGCAGAGCATGGCCTTGAAGCCCGGCCTTGACCACATGGCTCTCCAGGTTCCGGCCAGCTCAGCCTGTTCAGAGCTGGAGCTCTCCTGCATGCCAGGCCCGTGCTGGCCCCAGGGACACAGCAAGGGCAGGACCTGTCACCCTAGCCTTTGTGGGGCCACGTGAAAGCCTGGAACCATTTGAGTAGGAGGAGCCCTGACAAATCAGAGTCTCACTGTATTTACATAGGTGGAAACTGAGGCTGGAGACAGGCGTCGCGCCTGTGCCCATGAACTTAGGCAATGAAGATTCCGTCCAGTAGACAGAATCCACGCCCACCCTGCGCCCTGCCCCGACAGGCCCCTCTCCTCCCTGGGGGTGGGTTGGAAACGCTCCTGGCTGCCCCACGGCCATGCCGGCAGCCCCTGGTGTCTAGAGCCAGCGTGATTTGGGGCTTGGTTTTCCAGGCCTGGACACAGTGTCACTGCCCAGCTAGAGCAGTTCTAGAGTTTTCTAGAGGCTTCTGGGGCCATTTTTGGTCATCAGCAGCATTTCCTACTAAGCAGGGTGGCAGAGAGGGATCCTGGGGTGTTGGAGACCCTTCTAGGGATGTGACTCACAACCCAGCTTGATTTTGCCCCTGGACCAGCAGCTGTGGGGTGATGCGCTGGGGAGGAAACCTGTCCACGGCCATGCCTCAGAGCTGGGCAGGGACCCAGGGCACCTACGCCCCAGGCTTTCCCGTCCTCCCTCAGTTAGCCTCCTGCTTCACCCAGAGGGGCTCTAGGCCAGCTGTGCGCCCTCCCGCAGGCATCTCGTCCACTCCAGCCACCCCTGGATGCCTCAGGAAAGAGGCCAGCCCCGCCCCTTCACACGGCTCCCAGCTCTGCCCCAAATGTGGGCTGCCTCCTGCCCTCTGTGCCCCGCTCCGCTCCAGCCGCCCTGCGCTCGCTCGCCACTCTGTGCTCACTCGGGCTCTTTCTGGCTCTGCCTCTCCCCCTCCACTCTCCTCGGGGTGCCAGCCAGCTGGTTCTGAGACTGGACACAAGGGAGGGAGCCAGGGCTGCCACCTTAGACACTATGGGAAGGGCTACTGAGTCACAGCCATGCTGGCGGGAGTGTGCTTTGCTTTCCTGAGCTGTCACCTGCACCCCTGCCTGCGTTGGAGGTTGGGAACACCTGTTGGGGGCTGACTGGCTGGTGTGGGGATGCAAGGGCAGTACAGGAAGGTGCCAGGGTCTGTGTTCCTAACTGTCCCCGTTTGAGCCGAGTCTGAGGCAAGAATTGACCCAGAAATAAAACAGGTCTCTGCTCTCAGGAAGCTCCTTGCAAAGTGTGGTGACCCTGGAGGCCAGCGAACTCTGGCTGGTCCTCGGCTGGTCCGCAGCTGGGGAGGGGAGGGTGGCCAGGCCCATGGGGAAGCAGGGCAGGAAGGGCACTGCCTGTGGCTGCTGGGCCAGGCTGGTTTCCTCCTTCAGGGAGCGATGGTGGCCCCTGTGGCCCCCTCCCTCAGCCAGGCCGAGTGGAGGAGGGGAAGGCAGGTCTGGGGTGTGGTCCACGGTTTCTTAACTCTGCTTCTGTCTTGCTCCCTGCCCTGGCTTTCCTCTCTGCCTGCTCCTGTCTCTCCCTGGGGTTTCTGGTGGTGGAAAAGCTCGAGCCTTTGCGAAGCTAATGACCTGCCTCTGTGCGAAGCTTACTGGAGGCTGGATCTCGACACAGACTCCACTGATGGCCTCTCTGTCCCTCTGCTGGAGTCCCTGGAGCCCAGTGCTGGCCCCCTGCAGGCTGCGGCCCCTGCCCACTCCCACGCCAGTGGCCCTGGGCCCACGGAGCACGCCTAAGCCTTGGGGCTGCCCTCCCCGCCCCTGGCTACTCAGGAACCAAACCAGGGCTCCCTCTGAGTGCCCGCATGGCCTCACTTCTTCCAGCCCCAGTTCTCCCTGGGGGACTTCAGGATCCCGGAGCCACTGTGGCCTCCTTGGGAACCTCATCAGCCTAGGGTCATCCCAGCCAGGATAGTTGAGAAAAGCTGTTTTTCTGGCCACTTCCAGCTGCCCATCCTTCTAGTCATCTTCCTCCACTGCCTTCCTGGCCAGCCAGGTGGAAGACGGTTTCCAGGACAGGTGTCTGACGTGGGGAAGACCTGACCTGAGCATGTAGTCTGAAATTGGGAGGGGCTCCGAGTGGATAGTGTTAGCCAAGCCCAGTCTCCCATCCTTTGGGCAGAGCTCCTGGGCAGAGTCCCACCCACTGCCTCTTGCCCTGAGCTGCAAACATCCATACCACGGGCTGACTGCCCTGGTAGGGCCGAGTCGGGGGGCTGCGCACACTCTTGCGGAAGCCAGGTGGGGCTCCTTCCTAAACTCTGCTGACATTCACGTTCTGGCTAGCTTTGTAATGAGACTTCTGAATAAAAAACCTTTTGCATTCAGTCCTCTTTCTGCCTCATTCCTTATCAGTGCAGGACCACACATGATCTCCCAGTGGTTTTATTTCCCCCCAGTGGTTTTAAGAGCCGTAGCCCTTCAGCTATGCCGAGAAGGCCTGGGCCCGGTCAGCCCTCTCCCCACTGGCACCCAGGAATGAATGAGAAGCTGCTGCCATCACTGCATGATATGGGGTCCCGGTGCCTGTACCTCTGACGGAGTCTGGTCCTCCAGCACCCCAAGTCAGTGCTGTTAGTACCTGCCTTTCAGAGAGAGGACACGTGCTTGGAAGGAGTGAGGTGCTACGCCATGGCCACAGAGCTGGGAAGTGAAGTGGCAGAAACCAGGACTTGATCCCTGATGGAACTCTAGTCCCAGTGCCTTTTGGTGCCAACACAGGAGCCACAGCGCTGAGCAGGAAGAGGGTGTCACATGCCTGTAGAATTGGGACTTTAACCCTGCCCCTAACTGCCATCAACCTGTTTCATCTCCTTCCCATGTGGGAAACTATCACCCCAATGTATAGACAAGGTGACAGCCCAGGATCCAGCCTTGGAGACGGAAGAACTCGAGCTGACCCATCACCATGGGGCCCAGAGAGTCCCCAGTCAAGCAGAAGGTACCAGACAGGCCTGGGGCCCAGTCCTGGCTCTGGTTTCTGGGGTGGCCTGGGGAAGTTGCTTCCCCTCCAAAGGAGAGTTTCTGCATTGAGAAGATGAATGATGATCTCTTCCTGTACTTTTTTTTTTTTTTTTTTGGCAACAGGGTCTTCCTCTGTCACCCAGGCTGAAGTGCAGTGGGGTCAGTTTACTGCAGCCTCAAAGTGATCCTCCTGCCTCAGCCTCATGAGTCTCTGGGACTACTGGTGCAGCCACCACCATGCCCAGCTAATTTTTGTAATTTTTGTAGAGATAGGGTCTCACTATGTTGCCCAGGCTGGTCTGGAACTCCTGGGCTCGAGCATGTATCACCTTTTCATCCCAAGCCTTTTATTTTGAGAGCGTTCACACAGGAAGGTTATAAAAGGAGCATAAAGAACGCCCACACAGACCCTGAGGGACTCCCTTTCGCACCTTTGCTTGCTGTCTCCTACAGGACCATCTGAACCTCCATTGCAAACCTTGTGACACCTCACCCCTAAGTACTCACCAACTTTCCTCTCTAAGCAACACTGGTTTCATGGCCTTGATACCATCATCAACCAAAACGGGCGGCTCCGTACCATGTAGTACCCACAGTCTTCGGATTGCCTCAGTTGTTCCACCAAAATGTCTTTTACACATATTTTATTTTGCGTCGCACTTGGTGGTTATTTCGTATAGTCTTTTTAAATCTAAAACAGGACCAGAGTGGTGGTGAGACGGGAGTAGGTCAAGTCGGATTCTGGATCAAGTTAGAAGGTAGAACCGGCCGGATTTGCCGAACGGATGGATGTGGGAATCCAAAAAGAGTCAGGGTTGCTGCGAGGTTCTGGCCCAAGCACCTGAAAGGAAGGTGCTACTCTGAGATGAGGAAGACAGTGGAAGGACACGGGTGGAGGAGGGCAGGTCCCTATTCTGTACCTAGTAGGTGACAGTATTAAGATACCCGAATGGGAGGCTGCAGTTCGGGGGAGTCATCGGAGCAGTCAAGCCCATCCTCTGCATAAAACATCACCTCACGGCAGATTTAGGGGAAGAAAAGTTCTTGTTTACGGTGTACCTTAGCAGCAGCCCTTTCAAAGAGCCTCCTGAAGTTGTAGTCTAAGACCCCAAGTCCTCCCTCCCAGGTGAGTACACGAGGCACCTCCCTCTTCCCATCGCCCGGCAGCCCTGCGAAAAAGCTTGCGAAAAAGCTACTAATTTTCCTGCGTAGGAACTGGGGCGTAGTGGGTTCCTTTCTCCCGCCCCGGTGGGTTCTTGTAAAGGACAAGTCTTGTGTTAAAAATCTTACTCTGTTATTCTGCTTTTCAGAGCAAGTCAACGCCCCAGTGGGTCTTCCCTGAACACCCGCCGCCTCCCTCCCGGGGACCTCCTCTGTCCCATCTCCGGCGTCCTTCTTAGCCCGCACCCCGCCGGACACCGGTCCCGCCCAGACAAAGCCTTGACGAGGACTCAGCGCTCGCCCCCGCCTCGCCCCGCAACCGCGCCCGCCGGAGACCCCACTGCTGTCCTGCTGCTTCCCCCATCCGCTCAGCCCGACCCATCGAGCGCCTCCTGTGTAAGGGCGCCGTGCCGGGGTGGGGGCGAGGGTAGCGCAGGGACCCAATCGGCCGGGGTTGCGGGGGTCACAGAGGTCAGGACTTGGCCCCCAATAGCTCCCCGTCCCGGCCCACAATGCCTTGCGTCCTACCCGGCGCCTCTTCCGGTTGGGCCAGGCCTGGCTAATGGAGCCCGTGGGCTGGAGGCTCGGCGCTCGTCTGGCGGCGCCTGAGCACGTGGTGGTTTCCGGTTGTCCGGGCCGCGCGGGTGGTGCTGGGTGGTGAGACGCACGCGGCCCGGCAGCCGGGCCGTAGCCATGGCCTCCCTGCTCGCCAAGGACGCCTACCTGCAAAGCCTGGCCAGGAGGATCTGCTCCCAGCCCGGCCCCGAGCCGCCAGGGCGCAAGCGGGGTATGCGCGGGCCGGGGAAGTGCTAGAGGGTGCTAGAGGGAAGGGGAGGACGCGTTCCCGGCGACCGCGCCCCCTCCTGTTAGAGGAGTCGCCGAAACGGCCACCCTGGCTCCGCGGGTCCCGGCACCTGCCGGCGGGCGGGGAGCGGGCGAGCCCTGTAAGAGAGGCTCTCCGCTGCTGGGCGTCCTGAGCTGCCTCACCACCCGCGCCGGTGGGCGGCGGTTAGAGTGACGGCCGGTCAGCGGGAAGTACCCTTTCGGCCTGGGGGGGTGTGGGGAGAAGGAAGACGAGGGCCCCGCAGATAGGGTCCGCGCGGCCCGGGCGCCCAGGCTGCGCACGGGAAGTGCACACCCAGCAGGGCAGCAACCGGAGCGGGACTGTCAGTGCTGCCTGGGCCCTGGAGGAGGGAGCGCTGCAGGATTTCGCATGGAACTACCAGAGCCAAACAGGTTTTCCATTTTATACGAGGAACGTATATTCGTTATAGAAAATCCGAAAACTTAGAGGTTTTCTTATCACCCAGCCATAACTTGCTTCCGTTTTTTTTTAACATTTTTTATGTGTATATTTCACTAAAGACAATTCGATTTCTACTCCACGTGCTCATTTCTTCCATTTAAAATGTAAACGTTTTACGCACCCATTAAGATGAAAGTTTGTGTCATTATTTTTGACAGCTGCGTGGCAGTTCTTTGTGTAGCAGTGCCACAGGTTGTTGCTGGAGGTGGATATTTAGGTTTTCCTAGTTTTTCACTCAAATAACGTGACGAACATCCTTGATGCCGAATCTCTGTGCACAGTGAATTCCAGCAGAACCGCTGGGTCAAGGGTGTGATTTCTAGGTTTCGGTATGTGTAGCCAGTCTGCTTGCCGGGATTGGGGTTCTGAGATCTCTGGATAAATGTCTGTGGCTCCTCCATCCTGATTCTCTCTGCATCCTTCTGGGATCAAAGCCTTTGAAAACTTTCCTATTTGTCGAATGGGGCACACAGATTGGGATGGCAACTCTTTCTCACTTTGTATTCTAGCTGGCAAAACTCAAGGCTCAGAAGTTGCTGGGCCCCAAAAAAAGAAAAGGAAGAAAACACAAAAGAAAGTCCGGGAGCAGGAAAAGAAGGCTGCTGATCCCAAGGCTGAGTACCTGCGGAAGAAGTCTCTAGGGGATCCTGGGGCTGGAAGGCCAGAGGAAGCCAAGGAGAAGGAGACTTCCAGCTCCCTGGGGGCCCGTGCAGGTGAGAGGCTCCAGGGCATGCAGGGGCAGGGCTGAGGTTGGGCTGGGATGCAAATGGCGTCCCCTCTGCTCTTGAGAAAAGGCACTGTCAGGCACACCAGATAGCACAAGATGCTCGAAGAGCAACAATTACAGTTGGGGGTGTGGGTGGACCGGATGGGAGCTGCTCGGTGGTGCCAGGCCACATGGTGACCAGGATGGCAGGGGGCAAGACCATGTCTCTGAGGACCTGAGTTGCAGGCTGCAGAAATAGGAAGAAACGAGATGGTTTGGCTTCCACCCTAGAAAGAGTTTCTCATACCACAGTGACCTACTTCGTGAGGTGGTCAGTTGCTTGCCCTGGAGAATGTTGTAGAGACCGATCCAGGTTGAAAAGGTGGAGTAGAATTTACTGGAATTGTCCTGCAGATCCATGAGTGGCACAGAGAGCCAGCAGGACAGGGAGGGCAGTGAATAGAGACTCAGGTTTAGATGCCGGGCCCTGGGGACGGAGGGGAAAGGTCAGAGAGAGGCCCCTTCAGTCCTGTCTCTGTCCCAGCAGATGGCCTGGCCACGGGGCCTGATTCTCTCTTTGCCCTGGACGTTCTGCGACAGCGACTGCACGAGAGGATCCAGGAGGCCCGGGGCCAGGTAGGTGGGGACCTCACGGAGCACTGGGGCGCGTTTGCTACAGTGCTTCCCGCTCGGGGTCTGCTCTCAGTGAGGAGCCGCAGCCTCTGTTCTCGCTTCTGCAGTAAGTCCCGCCGGGGCCTCAGCTGCTTTTTTGGGCGAGCAGGTGTAGTCCTCGCTGGGCCTTGGAGAGAAGCTCAGCTTCCCTCCTTCTGGGAAGGTGCCTTTGCTGAACGCCACGCTGGGCTGGGCACTTGCTGTGCTTCTGTTTCTCTAAGCTTCCCGGTAGTCCTGTGAGTTGGGCAGGGATGCTGAGATGAGGTGACCAGCACAGGAAGCTCCAGTGCCGAGGACTGAGCCAGCATCAGCTTTGTGTTGAATGGTGGGGTCTCCCCTCCAAGTTGGCCCCTACCTGCCTGTTCCCTGGGGCCCTTCTCGCAGGACTCTTGCTCTGTGGGGGACAGTCCCAGCTTCTCACCCTCCCAAGAGAAGCCCACCAGCCATCCCTGGGATATGATGGTTGGTTCCTCAGGTGAGCAAGGCTCTGGGCCCTCATTCCTGCAGCACAGGTCTGGTTCCATCTGCTCTGGGACTCTCTTGATGGCACAGGGACGGGAAAGACAGTTGGGGAGAGCGGAGCTTGGGCACGTGGTGAGCAGAACAAGCATAGGTCAGGACAGGCGCTCAGGTGTGCAGGCCTGACTCCAAGTTCTGGGTGGTGGCCTAGGCCCTGCCCATCTATAAGACGATGGGTGACATGTGTGAAACTACCTCTGTGAAGTGTCCCAGCACGTGGTAATTGCCGGGGAACTGGAAGCCATGATTCTTACTCGGGGGGTCCCTTGTCCTTCTCGGGTCGGGTGCATTTTGCCTAACGATTTCACTGTGCATCAGGAGGAGCTCCTCGCATACCCTGCGGCCCTGATTCCTTCTCAGCCATGTGCCAGACTGGAGGACCCCGCGGCTGGGAGAACTTTAATGTGCGAACACCCACCTTTTCCTCCAGGGCGGTACCAGGGAGCTGTCCCCCGCCACTTTGGAGAAAAGACGGCGGAGGAAGCAGGAGCGGGAGAGGAAGAAAAGGAAGCGAAAGGAGCTGCGGGCAAAGGAGAAGGCAGCCAAGGTGGAGGCGGCCGCTGAGCCCGTCGCTGTCCCAGAGGTGCCCTGCAAGGAGCCCCCGGAACCGCCAGGGCTGATCTTCAACAAGGTGAGTGGGCTCCGCGCCCTTGGGCCCCAGCTTTGGCCGTGCCAGCTGTTGGCTCAGATGAGTGACTTCTCTCTGGACCCTGGCATCTGTAAGGTGACAGTAACTGTGCCGGTCTCTGCGGTGGGTTCCTGGGAGGGCTGAGGGCATGACGTGCACGCAGCTGCCATTAACTGACGCTGCGACTCCTCCCCAGGTGGAGGTGGGCGAGGACGAGCCGGCCGGCAGGGCGCAGCGCAGGAAGGAGAAGAGGCAGAAGGTGAAGGGGAACCTCACGCCGCTGACGGGCAGGAACTACCGGCAGCTGCTGGAGCGCCTGCAGGCGCGGCAGAGCCGGCTGGACGAGCTGCGGGACCAGGACGAGGGGAAGGCGCAGGAGATGGAGGCCAAGATGAGGTGGACCAACCTGCTGTACAAGGCGGAGGGCGTGCGCATCCGCGACGACCCCCGCCTGCTGCAGGAGGCCCTGAAGCGCAAGGAGAAGCGCCGGGCGCAGCGGCAGCGCCGGTGGGAGAAGCGCTCGGCGCACGTGGTGGACAAGATGCAGCAGCGCCAGGACCGGCGGCGGCAGAACCTGCGCAAGAAGAAGGCGGCCCGGGCGGAGCGCCGCCTGCTCAAGGCCCGCAAGAAGGGCCGGATCCTGCCGCAGGACCTGGAGCGCGCAGGCCTGGCCTGAGCGCCTTCCCGCAGCAGGGCGCCTCTCCCTCCCGCGAGGCTGGCGTGTGGCGCCGTCCAGATCGCTCTGGCCCGCGGACTCCTCCACGCCGCGTGGGCGCAGTGGAGCTCAGCGCTGAGCTGGTGAGCACCCAGATCACGTACGTGAAGGGAAACGTTCCTGCCTCGTCCTTGAAGACGGCCCAGGCCCTGCAGGCCGGGGGAGGGTGGACAGGCCGGGCTCACAGGCTGCGGGAGCCGGCGGGGAAGAGGGAGCAGTGTGGAGGGTCTGGGGTGAGGCATCTCGGTGGCCGCTTCCTCCCTGCCGGGGCTCACAGGCTGCGGGACAGGAGAACGGCCTTTGCCGGCTTCCTGTGTTAATCCGGAGCACGTGGAAGGGGAACAGCCACGGGTGGGTGGGCTCGTAGCTCAGGAGAAGCTGGTTGCACGCTGGGCCGGGGCACCAAGGCCTCCTTCCGTGTCCTTTTCTGCTCCTCAGTCGCCCTGGGGCAGCATCCTCGCACTCAGAATTCACAGAACTTGAATTGTACGTCCTAAGATAACCACCATAGATAGACACAATGTCTACTAAGTCGGGAGAAGGAAAAACAATGCAGTGGGGCGAGTAGATCTCAGTCCAAAGGAGAGAAGAGAGAAAAAATAAAACCTAAAAGCTGAGACGAGTGGAAGATACAAAGTGGGGTAGTAGAACGAAATCCAAATCTATAGGCGATCAGAACGAATGCAGATTGACCAGACTCGGTAATTTTACTGGTATGTGAAAATAGTAAAGTCGTTAATAAAATGATTTTGACTCAGCTCTGCAGTTAAGAGACAAAGATTGTAACCAGAAGGCAGCCGGTGTGGCTGTGCTACTAGATAAAGTGGCCTTTGAGCTAGAAAGTACCGCTAAAGGCCGGGCGCAGTGGCTCAGGCCTGTAATCCCAGCACTCTGGGAGGCCAAGGCAGGAGGATCGCTTAAGGCCAGGAGTTTGCAACCAGCCTGAGCAAGAGCGAGGCTCTGTCTCTACAAAAAGATATTAATAGAAAAATTAGCCAGGCGTGGTGGTGGCACCTGGAGTCTGAGCTACTCAGGAGGCTGAGGCCGGAGGATCACTTGAGCCCAGGAGTTTGAGGTTGCTGTGACCTGTGATGATGCCACTGCACTCCAGCCTGGGTGACAGAGTGAGACTCCATCTCTTAAAAAGAAAAAGGACAAACTCGAAGGTAAATGGAAGAAAATAAAGCTAGGTACAGAAATGAAATTTGAAACTGCAATAAAGAGAAAATTTGATTCTCTGAAAAGTAATAAAGTTGGCAAAGCTCTAGCAAGATTGATCAAGAAAAACGTGTGAATATATATAATATTAGGTATGACAGATTTAAAAGATAAAAGAGTACTTTCACATTTTAAGACAAACGAAATGGAAAACTTTTAGAAAGACATAAATCACCAAGAAGAAATGGGTAGCCTGAGCTGCAGCAACTAATGAATTTTAATAAGAATGTTCTCACAGAGGCCCAGACAGGTTTTTGGTTGTTTTTTTTTTTTTTTGAGACGGTCTCGCTCGTGCTAGAGCCCAGTGGCATCATCGTATCTCACTGCAACCTCAAACTGGGCTCGAGCGATCCTCCTGCCTCATCCTCGGGAGGTGAGGTATCTTCGTGGTGAACCGAGGGGGCAGTAAGAGGATCTGGAACAGGCCGATGGGGAGTTAGTCTGTCCTGCAAGACGGCACAACCAAGAGGCACCACGGGAGTCGTGTCCTGCTGAGCAGAGACGATGCTGGGTGGGGGGGGTTCTGGGGGAGGTAAGAGCAGCAGTGCCCACAGTGCCAGCTGGAATCGGTGTCTGAGGCACCTGTGCTGGCTGGAGAGGGCAGGGAGCCGCAGGGTAAGGGTGAGGCTCGGCAGGGGTTGCAGCTGGCCGGGTGGAAGGGTGAACGCAGTGGCTCAACAACGACACATTTCACGCAGGCTGTGGGCCCGCTGCTCTGCTGGGTGGGAGTTGCAGCAGCACACTGCCCAGCCCTCGCTTTCCGGAAACCCACAGCCTCATAAACAGGCCACTGTCCCGCAACCCTCACGCACGCATGCCTGTATCAGGAGTTGTCACGAGACCTTCCTCCAGACTGCAGCGTTCCAGACACCCCACTCGCACGGGGACACCGCCTGGGCTGTCTCAGCCAGTAAGCTAATGCCAACTCCTGTAACAAATCCGTGTAACCCTTGTCTTCGTAAGTTTTGATTTTGAAACAGCTCACGTGGACTCCTCGTCTTTGAAAGGAGAGGACCTCGGGGTATGCCTATGGCCTGCCATAGCTTTCATGCCCTGACTTGCAATTCTCTGCTATTCCCGAATAAATGTGTTTGTTCTGGAGAGCCTGTCTCTCTGTTGCTTCTTGGGCTGACAGCGTAGGATTCAGCGCAGTGGACAAAGACCGAGGAAGGCAACTCCGAGGCAGAGGACCAGAGACGAGAGAGTATCAGGCATTTGTAACGTCCTGAAAGTTTAGTCTGCTTTTGTGACGTCTGACGAATTCTGATATGTTGTGTTTTCATTTTTATTTACTTCAAAATACTTCCGAATTTCCCTTTGATGTCTCTGAGTTATGAATTATGTAGCGGTATATTATTTAGCTTCCAAATATTTGGGAATTTTCCAGAGATCTTTCTGTTACTGATTTCTAGTTGAATTCTGTTGTGCTCAGAGAACATACTTTGTATGACTTGAATCCTTTCGAAGTTGCTGAGGCTCCCTTCCCCCAAGAAAGACCGAGGCCCAACCGCAGGGCCGGGTGCAGGACCCCGAACTCGCGTTTGTTCTCGGCCATTAGCATTTTGAGCACCGTCTCCACCATCGCCCAGGCAACGCCAGTTCTCAGCAGCCTCACCTCTACTTTGCCTTCATTTTTGAAATATATTTTACCTGGTTGTTTAATTTTGGGTGAAAGTCTTTTCTTTTCTACAATACTTTTAAGTTGTGCTTCGCTGTCCCCTCGCTTGCATTGCTTCCAGTGACAAATCTGCTGTCATCCTTGTTCCTGTGCACGTTAACGTGTCTTTTTCATTTCCGAGTTTCATACTGGGTAGTTTCCATGGCTGTGACTTCTGGTTCACCAATTTTTTCTTCAGTAGTGTCTAATCTGCCTTAATTTCATCCAGTGTATTTTTCATCTCTAAAAGTTCCATTTGAGTCTTTTAACATATCTTATTTCTTAACTGTAACATGCTTATGCTTTCATCAACCTTCCTGAACATTATTCAATATAGTTATATGACTATTTTACTGTACCCATCTCATGATTTTTTCGTCTGTGTGATTTCCAAGTTTGTTTCCATTAATTGATTTTTATGCACATTATGAGTCTTATTTTTCTGCTGCTTTTTCACCTGGTAATTTAGAATTGGATGCCAGACATTACGAATCTTATTTTGTTGGGTGCTGGATATTTTTATATTTCTTTAAATATTCTTGTTCTGGGTGCAATTAAGTTCTTTGGCAACGGTTTGATTCTTTCAAGCCTTGCTCTTCCACTTCGCTGAGCAGGGCCAGAGTGACACAGGAAAGTGACTCCCAATGCTGGGAGCCACTTGAAGTCCAAGTGGGGCCGTGGCTTCACGCAAGAAAGAATTTAGGAGTGAGCCGACAGTATAAAGCGAAGGCAAGATTCAGAAACTACAGAAAGTTTGCTGTACAGAGCAGAGGCAAGTCCTCCCCACAGAAGAGAACTGGCCCTGGTTCCTGTCCCCTTTCTGTTTCAGCAAGGGCTTGCTTACAGGCGAAACAAGGCGAGGAATATTCACGGCGGGTGGTGTTCCGCCACCATCTTGGTTCTCGCCGGTTGGAACGTGCCCTGCCGCCACCTGTTTTGCTCAGGGTAATTTGAAACTTTAGTGGCTTCCTGACTGAGGGATGCTGCAGCAACGCCCACAGCAGTACCCGACAATTCCTTGCCTCAAGAGCAGCTATCCTAAGGCTAATGGGCGCCACTCCTGAGGTGACACCCTTCTTTCTGATGACCCATCTGTTGTGAGATTTTTCTAGGCCCGCTGATGGGAGCTATTTCCAGCTTTCTGGAAGCTCTGGGGTGGTTCTGCCTGCTCCTCCCTGGTGGGTCCCTAGCCTTGGGTGTTTTTCTCACGTGCTGGAGTGACCGGTACTCTGCGGAGACTTGAGAGGAAATGGGCAGGGCCTCCCTCCACCCCCGCGACGCTCTCTCCCGTCTGGCTCTCTGTTCTGCAAAATCAACATCTTACCGTCTTCGCAACTCAGCGCGACAGGCTCCTGTGAAAACTCTGCCCAGACGGAGGTGGGACAGTCACAAGGCCGACCTTGTCTGCCAGCTCCCCGGGACCAGGATCGCTCTCCCGTGTGAAAATCCTCGTTTCACACGTTTCGGTGGTTTCGGCTGTTTAAAGGAGGACGGTAAGCCCGTCCCGAACGGAAGGAAGTCTCACAACTCGCAGATACTACTTCGTTTACGAAATTGGCGAATTTTATCTCACTTAGGATCACTTTTACTTTTTCTTTAATGTTTAACTCAATCGTACATTTAACATCTTAACACCAAGTATACATATTTAATTAGTACTGAAATATCCGATTCCTTCATATACATAAAACACCAGAGAGGCGTTTCTTGTCAGTACTTCAGAATAAGTACACTTTCAAGGAAACAGCACATATTTTTTTCTTTCTTTACTTGTTTTTTAATTTTTTCCTTGCCAACAGGTAATGTGCCTGGAACACATATTTTCGACGTTTTTTTAATTGTCGTCAAATTCACCATTTTAACCACTTTACGGTGCACAATTCAGCGACTTTCAGCGCATTCACAACGTGGTGCGAGCGTCTCCGCCATCCATTCCGGAAATTTCCTCACTCCAAAGAGAAACCCTGCGCCATTTAGCAGTCGCTCCCTCTTCTCCCCGCCCAGGCCCCTGCACAGCGACCCTGGTTTCCCCTGAGTGGATTTGCCGGTTCTGGGCCGCGCATGGCGTCCCGCACGTGTGCCCTTCGCGTCCGGCCTCTCCCCTGACCGTGATGGTGACAAGGCTCACCCGCGTCCCAGCCTGTGTTGGAGCTTCACTCCTCGTGGCCGGTAACGTTCCACTGCGTGACCATGCCGCCTTTGCCCGTCCGTTCCTGGGTGACGGACGTTTGAGTTGTTCCCATTTTCGCCACCGTGAATGACGCCGTTGAGAACATGCGTGTAAAAGTCTTGTTTGAACTGTTCTCAGTTCTCTTGGGTAGACCTCTGGGAGTGAGATTGCTGATATGGTAATTCTATGTTTAACTTTCTGAGGAACCACCAAAATGTTTTCATTTTTCTTAGCATTTTTGATTTTTTAAACTATGTGTATTTTCTTGGGGGGGGGACAGTCTCACTCCGTCGCCTGGGTAGAGTGCCGTGCGTCATCCTAGCTCACTGCAGCCTCAGCCTAGCTCACTGCAGCCTCAGACTCCTGGGCTCAAGCGATCCTCCCGCCTCCGCCTCCCACAGTGCTAGGGCTACAGGCATGAGCCACCCCAAGCCCAGCCTGCATTTCTTTTATTTAAAAAGTAAACAAATAAATGGTGGAATAAGGAAGTGCAGAAATGCTGGCTGTACAAGAGCTTTGGCCAGCCAAGCTGGAAAACGAAGGTGACGGGCCTGCCAAGGCAGCTTTCAGGCTCCGGCTAGCGTGTCATGGTCGGCCACTCTTGGGTCTCACTTCCTCCTTGAACCTTCAGGACAGATCCACCTTGTCCTGCCCCGGACACACACTTCCTCCCGTCCCCTCAGGAGCCCACTGGCCAGTCGACCTCCAAGCTGCCATGTTGGCAGGAAGGGAGGACAGGACTGTCCTGGTTTCCCAGAGGGTTCAGCCCCCAGAGCCCCCGGGCCCGTGCAGAGGAGTGGGGAAGGGAGCGTGGGGTGGAGGAGGGTGCCCACCCCTCAGACCCTGCGGCAAGTCTGAGGCAGATGGCAGAGACAGGGCAGCGCGATGATCGGTGTATCTGGGAAGCTGGGGGGGTCGGGGACAGGACCGGGTGGGAGCAGGATGAGGCTGAGTGAAGGGTCACCTCAGGACAGGTGGCCAGAGGGATTTTGCCGTCCCCTCCCCCAGCACGTGGTGTTGGGTGCAGACTCACCATGGGGTCCCAGCCGGGGCACAAGGCAAGGGCACGCCCTTAGGGTACTGCGCAGGAAGGACCCTCTCCTCCAGCCCTGGTGGCCGGGGCATGGAGTGGTGGCGATTTGGAGAGGAGAAGAGATTGCCTGGACGCAAGGCGACAGGGTGGGTCACCGGCCTGGGCTTCCAGCTCCTTCCTTTCCTGGCCTGGTCCCCTCACCCCCACGCCGGCCAGGCAGGAGCCTGCGCAGGAAGCGTGAAGCGGAGCAGAGAGCGGACGGCGGCTGCCCTCTGCCCCCCTGCGCGCTGAGCTGCACCGTGCTTCGTTCCCAGACGGGACCCAAGGGACCCCACGTACCTGCACTCCAGGTGGGCCTCTGGGCACGGCCTCCCCTGAAGACCCAGGTGACAGCCTCCGAAGCAGCCTCCACTGAGCCCTTTGCTTAGCTCATCTTTACGGCCGTACGCAGACGTCTCCCGGACCAGGAACTGGCCCTCGAGAGAGTTAACGGCAAGACCTGGCACGCGTGCCCTCCAGGCTGTGCTGCAGGTGGGAGACAGGGCCCGTGTCGTGAGTCATAGGCGAGGAGGGCGGGGCGGGGGGAAGGGGGGACGAGCCCAAGCTGGAGAGGTCGGGGCATCCACCAGGGCTTTCAGGGCCATGGCAAGGGCAGGGCATGATCCTGAGGGCGGGGGAACCACCTATGGGGCCCAGTCCCTGTGCTGACTGAGAAAGTGTTTGACACCTGGCCTCGGGCACCAGCTAAAAAATCTGGTTCCCGTCAGTGGGACAGACCTGCCCTGCCCCTCCCAGATCAGGGCAAATCAGAAACCTGCCGAGTTCTTCCCTGCCCAGAAGGGACACGCGGCCTTCTCCTTCAGGTGGATCTGCCTCTGAGCCTGAGTCTGGGCTGTGCTTAGTTTCTGCCAGGCTGACCTCCGCCACCCGCCAGCCCAGGCCCCTGGCCATGGACCCCAGAGGTGAGCTGGAGGGTGGGTTCCCTCCGTGGTCTGACGGTCAGATCGGGAGTTTCACGGTTGCGCTACAGCCAGAGGTTCAGGGCAGCCTGGCAGGGACGGCGGGGCTGGGCAGGGGCGGTGACGGCGCCGGGGAAGTCAGGCAAGACATGGCCGTGGCGCTGTTAGAGTAGAAAGCAGACCCTGGGTGGAGGTGTCCTCATTTGACATGCAAAGCTGTGACAGGCGGCCCTCCTGCCCAGGTCTCCTGCAGGTGGAAGTGCACCTGTCTGGCACCAGGGGACAGAGTTGGTGGTCAGCGGTGAGGCGCTCGGGCACAGCTGGTGCTCCTGCTCCTGGGCACTGCTAGCCAGGGTGGGAGGGAGTGTGTGCCCGGCCTCCTCAGCCTCCTCGTGGATGTGAAAACCCGCCCTGCAGGCCAGAGCTCCAGGCAGCAGCCACAGCTGGGCTTCGACCCCACGCCTGTCTCCAAGTCCTGTGTCAGAGGAGAGAGGCAGGAGCCTCCCAGGACTCGGCTTGTGAGGAAAGTGGGGAGGGCCAGAGCCCCAAGAGCAGGAGGAAGGGGCCTGGGGAGGAGCTGGGAGGGTCCAAGGAGGAACACACAGCGATCCCTCTCTCCACTCGCTCCTGGGGCTGGGGACAGCCCCGCTCTGGGGCCTGCAGAGCCTTCATGGAGGGAGGGGCTGGAGAGGGAAGAGGCTTCCGTGGTCATCCAGGGAGTCCCGGCCCAGCCAGGGTGGGAGCCATGCCTCCACCCTCTGACGCTGCGGTCGTCAACCCCTGGGCCTGGACCGGGCCACAGAGCTCCGCTGCCCTCCCCGTTCCCCCGCCACCATCCGTGGAAAAACTGTCTTCCGTGAAACTTAGGAACGGAACGGGGGGCGCACAGCAGGGGGTGAGCAGCGGGTGAGCGAGTGAAGCTGGAGCTCCGCATCTCTCCCGTCACTGCCCGAGCTCGCCGCCCCACCCGTCTGTGGAAAAATTGTCTTCCGTGAAGCCGGTCCCTGGTGCCAAAAAGGTTGGGGACCGCTGCGCTAGCGGGTACCTCGGGGAGAACTGGGCGCCCAAAGGAACCCACCCTCCTGGAAGAGAAAACCAGAGGTGACCACCTCTCTTTTCGGTCACAGCTTTAATGTGTTTAGTCATCAAAATTCTCTTGAACTGTTCCTTGAAGGGAGCCAGACTGGTCTGGCCTGGCTGGGCATCTGCTGTTCACGCTGGGCCGGTTTCCTGAGAGCCCTTGCGAATCCAGCAGGCAGGCCCTTGCCTGGGTGTGGGCGCTGGGCCTGGCCACCCGCTGGCACGGCCGACCCTCAGCCCAGAAGTCAGAGCTGCAGAGTGCCGGGCACCCCAGGGCGGGCCGGCACCAGAATGTGCACCCGAGACTTGACGCTTCCCGGTCCCCTGCAAGACTGCGGCCACAGCCCCGAGAACGGGGACGATGTGGCGAGGTTGTCAAGCTAAAGAAAGAAACTCAGAGAAACAGGCCGTCTGGAACAAAAGATTGTAACTGGGAAGAGCAAAGGGCTGCAGCCCCGGCGGTGCAGGCTGTGAAATCACAGGCGCACCAAGGAAAGCCAGAACCAAGGAGAGTTTTCAAAGGCAAGGAGTCCAGCAAACGCCTGGACACACCCCCCTGGCCTCAGGAACTCTCCGTAGGAGCTCGTGGGGGACAGCCCTTGCTACGCTCTGTCCCGAGCCGGGGGGACAGCCCTCACTGGGCTCTGTCCCGGGCTGGGCGTCTTCACCCAGAACAATGCAGGCCGGAGCGTGGACAGACGCTCGGTTCCAGCGAACGGTTTGCGGGATTGAGAGAGGCAGCACTGGTGAGCCGGTGAGTTCCAGTGAACAAGCGAGGGCTCGGGCTTTATAGCAAAAGTACCACCTAAGTCCCCAATCAGGTTTGTTTATGCAAATAAGGATTGAGACTTGCTTAGTTCTGATTGGTCAGTGCAGATGAGCCCTGATTGGTTGACACAGTAAGCTCTGGTTGGTTGGGTTGAATTCCATAAGGCCCAAAGATGAAAAGATGTTTGGGGAACTCAGAGCACACGTGTGACCCCTAGTCAGCAAGTGGATGCTGGGCTGTAACTTAAATTTAGGCCCAGCTGGCCACCGAGGCCGTCTTGAAGGACTGGCTCTTTCAGGTGCGCGTGTGTTTCGCAAGAGGAAATTCCTGTGCTAAGCTCTGTTTGCTGCTTACCAGGTGTGGAGGAGACGCGTAGGTATTTCAGGAAGGCAAGTGTGAGCCTCCCCAGCCTCATTTTGGTTAGGGTTTTGATGCAGGTGACTCCATTTGTATGTTATCTGCCACCATGGGCTTGTGTTGGTTCCGGGGTCAAGTGTCCCAAGGAGACAGGGCTGGAAGCCACAGACCTGGCCATCCACACCCCTGGGGAAACCCCACGGACAGGAGCAACAAGCCTGGTCTGACAGTCAGGGACCTGGTAAGTGAAAAATTCAGCCCAGTCTGCATATACCTGTCCTGGGTTGAGCACTGAAAGTCTCGTGTCCTGGGGACCCTGTGAGTCCCATGCAAACCCGAATGAGGGCCATCCTGGGCTGGGGTTTGGGACCCAACATTGCCATGATTTTTGCATGACCTTGTGCAAAATTGTTCCCTCTTCCCAGACAAATCCTTCCGTGGCACGGCCGCTTGTGAGTAACACATTGTGTCATGATTACACCTCTGGTCTGGCCAGGGCTCCCTTCTGCACAGCCTTTTTTTTTTTAGAGACAGGGTCTCGCTCTGTCACCCAGAGCTGGAGTACAGTGACATGATCGTAGCTCACAGCAACTTCAAACTCCTGGGCTTAAGCAGTCCTCCTGCCTCAGCCGCTGAGTAGCTTGGACTACAGGCACACACCACCACATCTGGCTAATATTTTTTTAAAAAAACTTTTTGCAATATGTTCCTCCCATGTTGCTCCTCTGTTGCCAAGGCTGGAGCACAGTGGAGTGATCATAGCTCACTGTGGCCTCGACCTCCTGAGCTCAAGTGATCCTCCTGCCTCAGCCTCCCCAGAAGCTGGGACTACAGGTGTGCACCACCACACCTGACTTTGCAGATTCTTTTATTCCTTCCCTTCCCCTGAACGCTGACCGGATGTTTTCAGGGAAGAAGTTCAGGGCATCACTAGGGAACTCCTTGCACATTGCCATGACACATGTTTCATGGAAACCGCTGATGGGACCTTTGGGCTCACCTGGGCCTGCCCACTCTGTTCCAGAAGGTACAAGGAATGGGGAGGCTCAGAAAGTAGCTGGAAAGTGCCAGAACCCAGACAAGCCCCAGCCCTGAACTGCAGGCAGCTGTGCGAAACTTTACCTCTGCCGGTCTTACTTGTCAGTTGGGGCCCTTTAACAAAAAGACAGATTGACAAGAGAAAAACAGTTTGTTAACGCGCGCAGCGCACAGCACATGGAGAAACCGCAACGAAAAGCAACTGAAAACAGTGACTTGCAATCCCAAATTACGTAGCTAGCGTCTTCAGCAAAGAACAGTGTATTTGCAGAGAAATGCAGAGACGCAGGACAGTGGCTTCCAAGGGCAGGAAACTGCGCAGGTAGCGGGGGCAGAAGTTTCCTTCCCGGGGCTGTGAGCTCTCTGGTTAGGGAGCCGTTGCTGTGTCTTGCCCCCAGCAGGAGGAGGGAAGGGTTGAGAGCTTTTCCCGCCTTTGCTGCCGCTTAATTGCCTTCAGCACAAGACAGTTTGTGAGGCGTATTTTGGGGCAACATATTCTGGTTTCCTTCCTTGTGTAAAGAGGGACCTCAGAATTCACTCCTCAGCCGTCTCCTGAGCTCCTCCGATGCGCCAGGCCCCGACTAGAAAGGGGACCCAGACGGGCGGCAGAACACTCAGCCCAGTGCCCAGGGCGGGTGGTACAGAGGACATTGGGCAGCAGCCTAACTGGGTCCACGCAGCCTGGGCTGTGGGAGGGGTGAGTGTCCCGCCCCACCCCACTCCACAGGGCTCCGTGGTCGTGGACTTGGAGACCACAGACGCTCCGTGGGCTTGGGAATGGCCTGTTGGAGAGGGATCTGCAGTCAGGGGCAGCCTGTGGCCAGTAACCCTAACCCTAAGCCACCAAGCAGCCTGCTGAGCCCCCTCTGGCAGGAAAAGAGCCCCCAGGCCCATCCCATCTGTCCCTCTTCAAATAGGCAAGGGATGCCCGCAGGGGACTTCCCTACCATTTACAAACTTTTTTTTTTTTTTTTTTTGAGACAGTCTCCCTCCGTTGTCCCCGCTAGAGTGCCGTGGCGTCAGCCTAGCTGACACCAACCTCCAACCCCTGGGCTCAAGCGATCCTCCTGCCTCAGCCTCCCAAGTAGCTGGGACTACAGGCATGTGCCACCATGCCCGGCCCCTCCCTTTTTTATTGTGGTAAAATACACACAAAATTCACCATCTTGCCCGTTTCTAAGTGCACAGTCAGAGGCATTAAGCACATTCACATTGTCGTGCAGCCACCACCCCCATCCCTCCCGGGATCTCATCTCATCTTGCAAAACTGGAACTCAGCACGCGTTAAACAACAACTCCCCCTGCCTTCCTCCAGCCCCTGGCCCCCGCCGTCCTGCTCGCTGCCTCTATGACTGGACAACCCGAGGCCCCTCCTGCAGGTGGAACCATGCGGTAGTTCTCCTTTTGCGTCTGGCTTATTTCACGGCACGCGTGGTGTCCTCCAGCTCCACCGTGTTGCGGCCTGTGTCAGGATGTCTCCCTGTCTCAGGCTGAGTGATATTCCTCTGTCTGCACGCACCCCCTTTTGCTGTCACCGCCCCCGTTTTGGTGACCGTGCACAATGCATCTCCCTTCCAGACCCCGCTGCCGATTCTGTGGGGTTGTGCCGGAAGCGGGATCTCCAGATCCTGCAGTGATGTTGTTCAGTGTTTTGAGGAGGTGCGGTGCGGTTTCCACTGCATCTGCGTGGGGACAGGGTGCAGGTGCAATTGACAGGACGTGCTGGTGAAGCGGACTTGCGGTGGGAGGGAAAGGAGGCATTAAAGACGCCCAGCTGTCAGCTGTCTGTCGGGCACTAGGGGTGGTGATCGTGAGGTGACAGTGACGGGCGGACAGTCTTGGAGAGCCGCAGAGAGGGCGAGCGGGGCAGAGATGCTGCTCGCTGCTCCAGGCCAGGGCGCCTGGGCAGGGCTGGAGCAGGGGGCCTGGGCCCTGCGCCCCCAGAGGAGACGGACAGCGAGGGGATGCGCCCATGAGAGCCGAGTTCTGGCCACACGCTTGCCCGGGAAGAGTGTCAGCTGCGTCCACCATGCTGATGGGCCACACAACAGGACAGAGGCATGAACACTGGCTGGGGCTGAGGCCGGAGCCTTTGCTAAGAGAAGTTCACTGGAGCAGGGGGCCAAGGCTGGCTGGAGGGTGGGGTGGGGGGGCACAGGGAGGGCTTTCTCCAGTTTTCCTGCAGGGGGAGGGAGATAGGGGAGGGAGCTGGAAGGGGACACTCTCTAGGAAAATAGGTCACCTGCTTATACCCTC